>NW_026781960.1:600000-795000 GCF_031769215.1 Ylistrum balloti
AACTAATAGATTAAATTGCAGGTAAAAAAATTCTCCATATTCATCAGGTGGTTTACTCTTCAATTATACTTAAACAAAATGTGCCATTTTATTGAAGAATTGCACCTATGTCCTGTCAGAATTTGATCAAGCTATACCAATACCTTATTGAATAGTTTGTTAAAACTTTATGAGCAACAAATGATAAGTATCGGGAGATATACGCAAAAGAAAATTCCGAATTGATTTGTTTATATGTAAACAACCAATTTGAGGTCGTGCGGTATTTATTTTATGATGTTTCCTGTAATAATAACAAATACACTTCGTTTGGATTAAATGGCCGCAGCCTGTTTAATTATATATATTTGCCCCGAAAATGTGGCGATCAGGCATTTACAATGACCGGTAATTTCCTCCCCCTGGGTTATCCAAAGCATGTTAGAACTTTACCATAATATTCTATATTATAAATGACTAGAATACACAAATGGTACATGCAACGGTAAGTTCACCACACTGAGTATCTACCAACCGGTACCGGACACATCAGCAACTTACCCTCCCCAGGGTAAACCTTGGCAGAGTTTACATGTACCAGACTATAATTAGCCTTGTCCTATAAGGCTCCACCGCAACCTTCCAGGGTATAACCTTGGCAAGTACTGCGTAACCTTCTCCCCCCGGAGAAACCAACTATCCTTAGCTTTGACGATCTACCCAGATCGACGAAGCTCCACCATACTTCCAGGGTACAGCCTTGGCAAGTATTACTAACATACTAAATATATATCCTAAATACCATTACATTAAAGTTCCACCCTCACGACTCCCTGGGATTCACGAGGCAAGTTAGATGGGGAATTAACCAATAACCCTTTATAATACGTGGGTTTAACCGACTCCTAGGGTAAACCTTAGCAAGTCATTACCCACTTTCTACATGTAATACACACAAAAATAACCTATACATATTGAAATTTATATAAAATTATGCCTGCTCGCCACAACATGCCATGCCGTTGTTTTACTGCTTCATATAGACTGCGACAAAACAATGTTGTTTTTTTTTTTTTTTTTTTTAATGTCCTTCACTCATTATTACTCCTGAGAAGAGCTTCAGTATATTTCCTGCACCATCGAGTCTTTAGCACATGTATATTCTATAACCGTCCTCTGAAATGAACACTTGGCTTCCGTCTGTCCATATACATCAATAACCCGAAATTTCTCCCAAGCATCACATTCCTCAGAATCTTGCACTGAAAGTGAAAAAAGAACTCGACAGCAGCCACTTTGTATTTTTGAACGAATTTGTGATACAGTGTATGTGTAGTAATCTACTAACATCAATGGTTCTGTATAAACCCGTGTCTGAAATTATAGGTGATGAAGGGGATGGAGGGAGCGACAAAATTGATATGTTGCTGTTCTGCGTGCAAGGCTTCAGAGTGAAATTAACATCAATCACCTTGCGCATGCCCAAACCCAAGGGGGATCACTCTCCCATGTAATAGTAACAGAATTCCAGGTCTCACCTACCCATCGTCCACACAAAAATAAATGTGTTTAGTTTTGAAAATTAAACTGTATTATTTTATGATGTTTCCTGTAATAATAACAAATACACTTCGTTTGGATTAAATGGCCGCAGCCTGTTTAATGATATGTATTTGCCCCAAAAATGTGGCGAGCAGGCATTTACAATGACCGGTAATTTCCTCCCCCTGGGTTATCCAAAGCAGGTTAGAACTTTACCATAATATTCTATATTATAAATGACTAGAATACACAAATGGTACATGCAACGGTAAGTTCACCACACTGAGTATCTACCAACCGGTACCGGACACATCAGCAACTTACCCTCCCCAGGGTAAACCTTGGCAGAGTTTACATGTACCAGACTATAATTAGCCTTGTCCTATAAGGCTCCACCGCAACCTTCCAGGGTATAACCTTGGCAAGTACTGCGTAACCTTCTCCCCCCGGAGAAACCAACTATCCTTAGCTTTGACGATCTACCCAGATCGACGAAGCTCCACCATACTTCCAGGGTACAGCCTTGGCAAGTATTACTAACATACTAAATATATATCCTAAATACCATTACATTAAAGTTCCACCCTCACGACTCCCTGGGATTCACGAGGCAAGTTAGATGGGGAATTAACCAATAACCCTTTATAATACGTGGGTTTAACCGACTCCTAGGGTAAACCTTAGCAAGTCATTACCCACTTTCTACATGTAATACACACAAAAATAACCTATACATATTGAAATTTATATAAAATTATGCCTGCTCGCCACAACATGCCATGCCGTTGTTTTACTGCTTCATATAGACTGCGACAAAACAATGTTTTCGTTTTGTTTTTTTTTAATGTCCTTCACTCATTATTACTCCTGAGAAGAGCTTCAGTATATTTCCTGCACCATCGAGTCTTTAGCACATGTATATTCTATAACCGTCCTCTGAAATGAACACTTGGCTTCCGTCTGTCCATATACATCAATAACCCGAAATTTCTCCCAAGCATCACATTCCTCAGAATCTTGCACTGAAAGTGAAAAAAGAACTCGACAGCAGCCACTTTGTATTTTTGAACGAATTTGTGATACAGTGTATGTGTAGTAATCTACTAACATCAATGGTTCTGTATAAACCCGTGTCTGAAATTATAGGTGATGAAGGGGATGGAGGGAGCGGCAAAATTGATATGTTGCTGTTCTGCGTGCAAGGCTTCAGAGTGAAATTAACATAAATCACCTTGCGCATGCCCAAACCCAAGGGGGATCACTCTCCCATGTAATAGTAACAGAATTCCAGGTCTCACCTACCCATCGTCCACACAAAAATAAATGTGTTTAGTTTTGAAAATTAAACTGTATTATTTTATGATGTTTCCTGTAATAATAACAAATACACTTCGTTTGGATTAAATGGCCGCAGCCTGTTTAATGATATATATTTGCCCCAAAAATGTGGCGAGCAGGCATTTACAATGACCGGTAATTTCCTCCCCCTGGGTTATCCAAAGCATGTTGGAACTTTACCATAATATTCTATATTATAAATGACTAGAATACACAAATGGTACATGCAACGGTAAGTTCACCACACTGAGTATCTACCAACCGGTACCGGACACATCAGCAACTTACCCTCCCCAGGGTAAACCTTGGCAGAGTTTGCATGTACCAGACTATAATTAGCCTTGTCCTATAAGGCTCCACCGCAACCTTCCAGGGTATAACCTTGGCAAGTACTGCGTAACCTTCTCCCCCCGGAGAAACCAACTATCCTTAGCTTTGACGATCTACCCAGATCGACGAAGCTCCACCATACTTCCAGGGTACAGCCTTGGCAAGTATTACAAACATACTAAATATATATCCTAAATACCATTACATTAAAGTTCCACCCTCACGACTCCCTGGGATTCACGAGGCAAGTTAGATGGGGAATTAACCAATAACCCTTTATAATACGTGGGTTTAACCGACTCCTAGGGTAAACCTTAGCAAGTAATTACCCACTTTCTACATGTAATACACACAAAAAAACCTATACATATTGAAATTTATATAAAATTATGCCTGCTCGCCACAACATGCCACTTGGAACTGTTTATACAGTTCCACCATCCATCCATCCCCCACCAGGACCGATAACTCTTTATTCGAATACTAATTTGACAGTGTCAGGTGAGCTTTGACCAGCAAAGAAAGTTTCCATAGCTCCTTGTAATGTATTGAGTAAAATTGCATTACCAATATCATCTAAATGGACTCCATCTTCTCGAAATAACCCTGGACAATCATAGGTTATATCTACATGTTTGATCACCCTACCCCCCGCATTTAGAACTGCCCGACGACCTACCCTATTCACCCGTTTGCGTTTCTTCTCTATTCCTACTACTGACTCCCCTCCACGCCACTGTAGACGTGGTAACATATCTGACCATATAAATATGCAGGATGGTAGGTTCCTGGCTAGCGTGAACACATCATTTTCAATCCGCGCACTTAACTCTGAAGCTGGCGTTGTTGTAAGATCATTACCTCCGACATGGATAACAAGAAAATGTGGTGGAGAATGGCGGCTCAAATGATAGTTCAAGGCTCCTCTCACATCAAACTAGGACATTCCACGCTTGCTCAGCCATTTGATGTCCCCCCTCCCCCCCAAAGTTTGCAGATGCAAGTTAGGGTCTGACAATGTATGTGACTTCCGGTGCGCCCAGTAGACAATGGAAGATCCCATAATCCATACATCTGAAATACTTATGGCTGTATTAGCCTTACTCATATTTAACGGTGATTGGTATAAGGGAGATAACTCCTAGTCTGACTTGTTTTATCAATTTAATATTTTGTCTATCCGGATATATGATGAATGTGCTTTTGATTTCCATCTGCCCAGCCTTTTGATGACTTCGTCTGAAATACCATTCATTGATAATGTTGTGGCAGCCCCAATACGGAATGAGTGGGATTTAAAGTTCTGGTTAGGGAGACCCAGACTACTGACTGCCTTCCTCAACACTGCACTAAATTGATAACGTGTCAATGGGGTTCCATTTTGGTGTATAAACAAAAGGCCAGCACATTTAGGTCTTAACTTTAAATACATCCCCATATTAACTACTGGGCAAACTGGACATTCGTTGATTCTCGAAATTGAGACTTTAGTTGACCGTCCCAGTTGGTCAGTTTTGGAATGGCGTATGGTTACCACTATCTTATCCTTGACCATTATCAAATCTGAAATGAGCAAAGGATATTTCGACACCAAAGCTGGTGTATAAATAATCTCCCCCACCCTGAGCAAACCAAAAAATGCTAAACAGTATGCTGTCCTGAATAATTGACTTTCGTTACTAGATTTTGCAATGCTGGGCAACACTTTAAAAATTTTAAGCAGTAAATCATATGTGATAGGAGCCCTTGTATCTGGACCACCTCTTAACCGCCTGAACCCCTCCACTGCTTTATTGACAATAAAAAATGAAGTCGGATCTTTCCAACAATGTAATTTGTGAACATAGCTTATTGCCGATAAATACGAGGTTACTGTACTGGGTGCTGAGCCCTTATTAGAATGAAATGCTATAAACCACAGAAGGTGTGCCAGAGGTACCGGCCAACTGTGCCCTATACCAAATAGAGTCCGGAATTGTTGAAAACTGCATAATGCACTCCTATACATTCGTTTTGTATTGACTGAAAGACTAGCATTTAAAAGTCGTCCAATTTCATCTGACAAATGGACCATAGCCAAGTTTGGATTGGAACTGGTGTGGGTTCTGCCTGTGGAGCCAGTCGTTGGAATTTGTTCAGGTGTAAACGTGACAGACTATCTGTTATTACATTACAACAACCAGGGATGTGTTCTGCCTTGAACACTATGTTGAGATATATACAACGTAACACAAATAGCCTTAACATCGCTAACACAACTGGCGATTTGGTTGTCATCTTGTTAACTATTGCTACCACTGACTGATTGTCACTGCGGAATAAGATTTTCTTATTCTGTAATCTATCACCCCAAATATATACTGCCACCACCAAGGGGAAGAACTCTAGTACTGTGATGTCCCTGGTATATCCTAGCTCAAACCACAACTCTGGCCATACCCCATATGCCCAACTACCATTAAAATATGCCCCAAAACCATTTCCCTTTTTTGCAGAGCTGTCTGTAAAAAGTTCCATGTCTGAATTCGTTGTCCAAAATTGGTCACTAAAAACGGAGATACCATTGAATGTTTTGAAAAACCTTAACCACATTTTTAAATCCTCCCTGATTTCTGCAGTAACTCTCAATTGATGATACGGCTGAGTAAGTCCTATGGTAGCGTCGATCAGACGCCTACAGAAAGTACGACCTGGCACTATTGCTTTACAAGCGAAATTCAGAACCCCCAATAATGATTGCATAGCTTTTAAGGTAGTTTTTGGGCCCTTAAGGATAGACTGGATTTTTTGGACAATCTCTTGAATTTTTTGTGCCGGTACCCGGACACACATTTCAACTGTATCAATCTCTAAACCCAAAAAACATATGACATTGGTAGGACCCTCTGTTTTTTCCGGAGCAATAGGTACACCTAACTTGTCACATACTTCTTCAAACTTGGTCAACATGCACTGGCACTGACTAGTATTAGGCCTACCGCCAAAAAGGAAATCATCCAAATAATGTAATATTTCTCCTGCGATTGCTTGACGATTTACAGCCCACTCTAAAAAGGTTGAAAACTTTTCGAATAGTGCGCATGACAGAGAACATCCCATTGGCAAGCATTTATCATAAAAATATTGATTTTCAAATTTAAAACCTAATAAATCAAAATCTCCAGGCCAAATTGGTAATATACGAAATGCCGATTTAATGTCTGCTTTTGCTAAAAGGGCCCCTTTTCCCAGGCGTTGTACTAGATAAACTGTTTCATCAAATTTGGTGTATTTTACTGAACACAGATTTGGGTCAATGTAATCATTCACAGAGTAATTTTCAGGGTAAGATAAATGGTGAATGAGTCTAAATTCACACGGATTTTTCTTGGGAATCAAGCCCAAAGGTGAAATCCGCAAAGTTGAGATCGGTTTATCAGAAAATGGGCCTGCTATTCGCCCCATATTAATTTCTTTGAAATTTTTTTCTCTCGCATAGTCTATGTTTTTATTGATGGAAGGCAAATTATCTGATATAGTAGGAAGACGTGGGCCTGTGTAATGTAGTTGAAAACCATGTGTAAAACCATTGATTAAGTCTTCTTTGATGCTTGCTTCTTGGTAGTTCTCAATTAGTGTATAAAGCGCATCTAATTTAATAGGAGATTTGCCCAGTGAAAATTTATTTTTTGGATATTGTTGCAGGGGTGATGGTTGTGTTTTTCTGATTTTTGCCTCGAAAAGAGGAACATTTCAGTTGTGGGTGATTTCCTTGGCAAGTTTTACATACATGTCGGAAATGGCATGGATTAAATTTGCATTGTCCCTCATTATAGCTGAAGCAAATTTTGTTGGCTTTCTTGTTATTTCCAACGTTACTCGCCCCACTCTGACTTAATGATGTTTGTACCGTCATCAAGCGGAGCCATAAATCTGAGTTCAGTCTATCCCAGGGCTTGGGGTTTGTTGCCTGGCGGAGACGAAATTGTTCGTCATATGTCCGCCATGCAAAATTGTTTCCCCTTCCCGCTGCCTCTCTAATAATTGACATATATTTCAGCATCTCAAATGTCTTATGAGGGAACCTTTGTAGATATATAGACATAAACATAATGAACGCATCCGTCCATTTTTCAATGTTTTGAACTTTGTCCTTTACCACCCTAGGCCTAGATTCCAATACACCCTGATCACTAAGGTATAGGTTACTTCCTGCATAAAACTCTTGCAGGTCTGCACTTCCTTTCAAAAGTAACGCTAAGTTTATGTATTGCCCTGATTGAATTTTTTGTTGCAACACTAACGGAACATGGGCCGCGATTCCGTCTTCCACACACGGGACTACATTGATGGGCTCCGGCTCACTGCCGCGAGGTCTATTTAACGTGGGCAGTGTATTTATAGCCCCACCTAACCCCTGCGAAAATGTACGCGTTCCCATGGAACTCCTGGCTAGCTGTGGGGACACCGTGCCTTGCAATATTTTCCCTCCGTAAGTGCCTTGCATTGTTTGCCCCCCTAAACCCAGGGCGGACTCCCATACATTATGAACATTACTGTTATCAATAAAACCACATTCCTGTGGCGCTGCCTGCCTACCCCTTGACGAGTTGTCACACTGCTGTTGTTCGGACGGCCGAGCCTCCTGCTCCTCTGTATCCTCCCCTGGAGCACATGGCGGCGGCGAGCTCGCACTCTCGGCCCGAGGCCTAACAGGTGCTGCCTCGAATTCCTCCGGCCTCCTCCTCTTCCTTTCGCTCCTCGGGCGGGCTGGCGTCCCCCCTGGTCGCTTTGCCGGCGTTTTCCGTTTGTGAACTGGTGACATTCTCGATCTGCGATCTGTTCCAAGGATGGCTAACTAGCGCTACAAAATTTATATGTTGCTGTTCTGCGTGCAAGGCTTCAGAGTGAAATTAACATAAATCACCTTGCGCATGCCCAAACCCAAGGGGATCACTCTCCCATGTAATAGTAACAGAATTCCAGGTCTCACCTACCCATCGTCCACACAAAAATAAATGTGTTTAATTTTGAAAATTAAACTGTTGTATTTGTCGAAGATTTACCTAATGAAATGGTGTTATTAACCCCTGTGAAAATAACCATGTTTACTGTATAATTATGTTTACTATATAGATATGAGCAACATCAAACGAATAGTGTAATGAGCTATTGTATACCTGTATTCTTTTCAAAATAGAAATAATTATACCTATATACCTACATATTTTTTTCTTATTCATCCTTTTCTTTTTGTAGTAGAAATGAATTTGTATGTAAGTATATATATATATATATGTGATCAATGAAGTAATGGCAACAGAACGGACAAGCGAATTGTCAAATTTTCGAGGCAACCTGCCCCTTTATCAAGACACAAATATTACATAAATTACATCACATACGTAGAACATAAATCAAATACAGAGTTATAAATCTAAATCGAGAGCGGTGGTTTAAATGTAGGTATCTCAATAAACTTTGTGTTTGTCAATACTGAGTCTGTCGTGGACTTGGTGTTGGTGTCTTCATTATTAGTAAGTATGCTTTGTTATGGTATTCGCTTCCTATTGGACTAAAATATATTTGGTTCTGATGCTATTTCTATACGTTTGTGTCAGCGTGTCTCTACCTACTTAATATACTTTATTTTGTTGTTTCCCTAATTACTGAGTCTGTCATATAATTTGTGTCGGCGTGTCTCTACCTACTTAATATACTTTATTTTTTACCCTATTACTGAGTCTGTCAGATACTTTGTGTCGGCGTGTCTCTAGTTACTTAATATACTTTATTTTGTTTTTTCCCTAATTACTGAGCCTGTCAGATACTTTGTGTCGGCGTGTCTCTAGTTACTTAATATACTTTATTTTTTACCCTATTACTGAGTCTGTCAGGTACTTTGTGTCGGCGTGTCTCTACCGACTTAATATACTTTATTTTGTTTTTTCCCTATTACTGAGCCTGTCAGATACTTTGTGTCGGCGTGTCTCTACCTACTTAATATACTTTATTTGTTTTTCCCCTATTACTGAGCCTGTCAGATACTTTGTGTCGGCGTGTCTCTAGTTACTTAATATACTTTATTTTGTTTTTTCCCTAATTACTGAGCCTGTCAGATACTTTGTGTCGGCGTGTCTCTAGTTACTTAATATACTTTATTTTTTACCCTATTACTGAGTCTGTCAGATACTTTGTGTCGGCGTGTCTCTACCTACTTAATATACTTTATTTTATTGTTTCCCTAATTACTGAGCCTGTCAGATACTTTGTGTCGGCGTGTCTCTACCTACTTAATATACTTTATTTTGTTTTTTCCCTAATTACTGAGTCTGTCAGATACTTTGTGTCGGCGTGTCTCTAGTTACTTAATATACTTTATTTTCCCCCTATTACTGAGCCCATCAGATACTTTGTGTCGTCGTGTCTGTACCTACTTAATATACTTTATTTTGTTTTTCCCCTATTACTGAGCCTGTCAGATACTTTGTGTCGGCGTGTCTCTAGTTACTTAATATACTTTATTTTCCCCCTATTACTGAGCCCATCAGATACTTTGTGTCGGCGTGTCTCTAGTTACTTAATATACTTTATTTTCCCCCTATTACTGAGCCCATCAGATACTTTGTGTCGTCGTGTCTGTACCTACTTAATATACTTTATTTTGTTTTTCCCCTATTACTGAGCCTGTCAGATACTTTGTGTCGGCGTGTCTCTAGTTACTTAATATACTTTATTTTCCCCCTATTACTGAGCCCATCAGATACTTTGTGTCGGCGTGTCTCTACCTACTTAATATACTTTATTTTATTGTTTCCCTAATTACTGAGCCTATCAGATACTTTGTGTCGGCGTGTCTCTACCTACTTAATATACTTTATTTTATTGTTTCCCTAATTACTGAGCCTGTCAGATACTTTGTGTCGGCGTGTCTCTACCTACTTAATATACTTTATTTGTTTTTCCCCTATTACTGAGCCTGTCAGATACTTTGTGTCGGCGTGTCTCTACCTACTTAATATACTTTATTTTATTGTTTCCCTAATTACTGAGCCTGTCAGATACTTTGTGTCGGCGTGTCTCTACCTACTTAATATACTTTAATTTGTTTTTCCCCTATTACTGAGCCTGTCAGATACTTTGTGTCGGCGTGTCTCTACCTACTTAATATACTTTATTTTATTGTTTCCCTAATTACTGAGCCTATCAGATACTTTGTGTCGGCGTGTCTCTACCTACTTAATATACTTTATTTGTTTTTCCCCTATTACTGAGACTGTCAGATACTTTGTGTCGGCGTGTCTCTACCTACTTAATATACTTTATTTATTGTTTTCCTAATTACTGAGCCTGTCATATACTATGTGTCGCTGTCTCTCTACCTACTTTTATAGTATATTCTGCATCCCAAAGGTGCAACTTCATCGTATATTCTGCATCCTGACCATATATTCTGCATCCTGACCAAAAAGTCTGTATCCTGACCATATAGTCTGCATCCTCTACATCCTGACCGTAAAGTCTGCATACTGACCGTATAGTCTGCATCCTGACCGTAAAGTCTGCATCCTGACCATATAGTCTGCATCCTGACCATATAGTCTGCATCCTGACCATGCAGTCTGCATCCTGACCGTATAGTCTGCATCCTGACCGTAAAGTCTGCATACTGACCGTATAGTCTGTATCCTGACCCTGACCATATAGTCTGCATCCTCACCCTGACCGTAAAGTCTGCATCCTGACTGTATAGTCTGCATCCTGACCATATATTCTGCATCCTGACCATATAGTCTGCATCCTGACCGTAGAGTCTGCATCCTGACAATAAAGTCTGCATCCTGACCGTACAGTCTGCATCCTGACCGTAAAGTCTGCATCCTGACCATATAGTCTGCATCCTGACCATATAGTCTGCATCCTGACCGTACAGTCTGCATCCTGACCATAAAGTCTGCATCCTGACCGTACAGTCTGCACCCTGACCATATAGTCTGCATCCTGACCGTACAGTCTGCATCCTGACCATATAGTCTGCATCCTGACCGTACAGTCTGCATCCTGACCGTACAGTCTGCACCCTGACCATATAGTCTGCATCCTGACCGTACAGTCTGCATCCTGACCATATAGTCTGCATCCTGACCGTACAGTCTGCATCCTGACCATATAGTCTGCATCCTGACCATATAGTCTGCATCCTGACCGTACAGTCTGCATCCTGACCGTATATTCTGCATCCTGACCGTATAGTCTGCATCCTGACCATAAAGTCTGCATCCTGACCATATAGTCTGCATCCTGACCATGACCATATAGTCTGCATCCTGACCATATAGTCTGCATCCTGACCATGACCATATAGTCTGCATCCTGACCATAGAGTCTGCATCCTGACCATATAGTCTGCATCCTGACCGTAGAGTCTGCATCCTGACCATATAATTTGCATCCTGACCGTAGAGTCTGCATCCTGACCATAAAGTCTGCATCCTACTCATATATTCCGCATTCTGACCGTATAGTCTTCATTCTGCAGTATTACCATAAAGTCTTCACCAACACAACAGTAAAAATGTTACACGACTAAGGACTAGAGAAGAGTTTTAAAGGTTTAAATCAAGTTAGTAAGGCGGCACTGAGAACTTGGTTAGTGTTATTTGCAAAATAATAATATTCTCCGCTTTGTCCAGATAACCCGTGAGCATGAAGCCTATTGTTTTTGTTCTCGTTTCGCACGAAACAATTCTCCTTCAAAAATGAACAAAATTGCTTTTAAATAACTATTTATAGCCATACTTATTTACTGGCCATTCAAAGTTGAGGATAGTTGCTGTAAATGTAAATCAGAAATAGATTCTAACTATTACAGATAAATACACAAAATATCAACGTAGAAAAGAAACTAAGGCCAATCCATCCGCTATACCATGACGCCCATCATGATGGGTACTTTCACACAACACATAGAAATGTACAAGTCAAGATCATGTAAATCAAACCAAATATTTTATTTATTATAGCGATATTTACATTATAAAATTTATAAAAGGATTTAACATATATATAAATATAGATTCACGGAGCCTCGATGGATATATTAGTCAATTTCAATTGTTAACAAATTGTGCATGCTAAATTGACATGTATTGTCCTTGATAACATCTCAAAATAGTAACATAGTTGGGGCATATATTGTATCATATCTTTTCTCCATGAACATTTGTTACATAGCTTTGTACTACCCTATTTGTATTTCGCGCGCATAGACTGTTGTACGCGCACGGGATGTGCGACATGGTATACTAGAGGAGAGAGACAATGGACACTACCGGTGTAAACAGCATGTGAGGGTAGCGGTATCTCACCGGGGCATATATTACCTTTATGGGACCACACCGACCACACAAACCCATATGTGGATATGTTTATATATGTTGTTCAACTGCTGTGTAGATAAACAGCGAGGTTTCATATTATTGTCTATTTATAGATATCCACCCGATACGTGGCACAGGTGTGTACAGGTGCACGTGTTGTATTGTTTAGGGTGTATAGGGCATTACATGACCTGTAGGTTACATTGGTTGTATTATAATTATTTATTATCATATATGTAGTTGTAAATATAGATATAATATATAATAAAGGGTTGTATTTGGCTATATACAGTTATATCACTCACGTGTATGCACGGGTGCATGCCAGCATGACAGATATTAAGGCGTCGTGTGGCATACTTTAGTGAACTTTACATTGAAGTTGATTTAGCTGTAAATATGTATTATATCATATTATATATATTCATATATGTCCATATTATTGCTGTAAAGGATGATTTAATAACGATGTAGGGTTATAATTATATCTATTGTAGTTTAACCCATTAGAGAGGGATAACTGCCAGAGGTTTAAATGTAATTTTTTTTTGTTTTGGGGTACTGGGTTGCCTGGGGAGGGACACAGCCAGCACTTATGATGAGGATAGACTGTCCACCTTGTGTTCAGCATTTGGCTAATGTATAGCTCTGGAACTTTTCTGGTTGTTGTGTTCCCATCTTTATGTGACGGTCACACAACACATGTGTAATGACACTTACTCCGTGGTGGATATCAAGCCCATATTATACGGTGTCACTGTAGCAGGAACATTTGGGAAATAATGGAATACTGCCCATTTATAGAGTGTGACTGTTACTTTGTATATATCTTATGCCTTTAATCTATGACCTTGTTGAATGTACGAGAGAGAGTGTGTATGAAGTGTAACCATTGTTAATAGTGTATAGTGTAATTAAATATTGTAAATAATGTAAATACTCTGTGTTGTGTTGCTTTACCGTCATCAGAGTGGACAATATGCTCATCCCGTTACAACATTATGATGAAGGATTGTCAATTTAAACTCTGATGTTGCAATACTTGCACGCATCACAAAAATATATTCTAAAAACCATGAATGATTGCATCTGTTGACTATTCAAAAATCTACGGTTGTACAAAAAAATCTACTAGAAAGCAATCAAGCGTATTAATTATACGACAGTAGTAATGCATTTCCGGAATTTTTTTTATTAAAATAATAATACAAGATTGTTATTCTTAAAGCTCTATATTTTTGCTACTCGAGGTCAAAACAAATTTGAAAAAGGCGATACAGTAACAATGAGATAAAGATATATCCGACTCGTTTCACACTTTCTGCTAAAAGTGTATAAAAAGACGATTACCAACAATCTTAATTGATGGAAGATGAAAGGACGAACATTGAGGTCTGTTAATTCTCTCTTTGGTGGGCGGAAAGACGAAAACTAGGATTTAGATGTTTGATTTTCGACTTTTCGCGATGAAAAGACGAACCAACAAAATATCACCAATCCGCCACCGTAGTAGGTGGCCATACATTTCGGTAACGTATACTCTTTCTGTTTGTTTAAATGTTGATTACCGGATGCACTGTTTGTAGCTTGAATTCAAGATTTACACAAAGAAAAACAAAGAAAAAATATTTTGACCAGATTGTCAACTATCAATGAAATCACAAATAATAATCTATTGCATGGGATGAATAATTTTCAACATTAAGTAAAATTTCCGGAAAAAATAATCCGTTCAAAAATTGTTAATTGAAAGCACACTGCCTCCATGTGGCACTGTGATGTCACAATGGAAGAAATAAGAACCGACATACGATAAAACAATACAACTATAATCAGAAGAGAGTGACAAAAATACATTCTAAACTTTTTGAACGCTTCAATTCTTTGCATTCTTATCTTGTGCTTGAAGCAATTTTTTTTCTATCGGAATCAATAAACAGATATTTCTATATATCTATTATATCTGTAACTCAGTTTTGTTATTTCAATCCGTATTTGTTAAAAGGAGAAAAACGTATAAGTCTATGAAAATAATATTGAGTGATAAAGTTGAATAAATGAAAAGGTGCTTTCGTGTGTTTGTATTATTATCTTATTGTTCATCATTAGATATCAATAGCATGATGGGTAAGCACGGAGAGTAACAGTCTTCCTCTAACGATCTTTCACTTTCTTGATTTGACATTCCTTTTCCCATCACCTCGTCGGAATATGGCCTTTTCCAATGCCATCATTGGCGCTTCAAATGCCAGGGAGAGGACAAACGCAACCATAAAGGTCATCACCATATATCCAAGGAATAGATAAATCTGTGGGGAAAAGACGGGATTCCATATACTACTTACAAACCGGGGATGTTTATGATAGATTACCATTATAAAGGATAAATAGTGTTCTGATGTGTAATTATACAACGGCGATGAGAAATATGTCATATCAAATGTTCATTTTGAAATCTGAAATACAAATAATACATTGTATTGTTTTATACAAAATAAAATTGTTTATGAGAATAGTATTTTTAACATTTCGGATTATAAACACAGAGAATGTTAATTAATACTTACGAAATTTTTATCGGTCGCATAAAAATGTTGTCTTGCGGAGAACAGATTCATGTACATGATGATCATGTGACAGAGATAAGCACAATATGTCAACCTTCCTAATGGAATAAATGGCTTCCATGACAAAATTGTATTCACGAAACCTGTCAGAAATATCAATAATAGATATCAAATATCATGATGATAAGCTGTGTGTTTGTATCATTATATTTTGATCTCCTTTCATAATTTGTAGTGTTTTAAAGGACGATACTTGAAGATCAGCTCAAAGTTTCATTCCAGGTAAAATGTAGAAACAAACAAATTTCCAAGTGGAAAGGATTTAGGAAATATTGTAAAACACTTTTGCCAATATAACAATAAATGATTTGGAAATGTTATCATAGTACATCAGTTATTCAGTATCTTTTCCGTATAATGGTCTGTGTATAGAAGAAAATATTCAACTATTTTGTACCTCCATTTCCAGTAGCACATGCAAATATCACCCAGCTAACGCATGCACCCCACAAGGTCCTTGACGTTGAATTGTAAAGGGCAGCAACTCCAACATCAATAGGTTTTCCATTTATAGCATCATAAATACCGTACACAACCAAACAAGCGACAACTGTAGCTACTATCCAAATGAAGAGGTTGACGTACTGAAATAAAATGGAATATCGTTAAAGATTCTTTTCACATACGTGTAGTTATATCCCGCGTGACATTAACATGAGAAAGTAATACATATTATCATTATTACAGAAAACATTACATTTTATTTGTTTACGTTGAAGATTATGCGGTAAATAATTCATGATGATCTGTCTCCCAGAAAGATAATGAGTTTCAAGGTAAAACAATGGATATATCCTTGTGAGGACAAATAATCTTATTTATGCGGAAAGGAAATCATCTAATTCTGGTACTCATTCACCATGAACAATTCATAATATCTAAGAAATATTTAAAACAAACCTTGTTGATTTTAACTTTCAATCCTTTTTCGTAGAGAAAATATCCAGTGATCATACCGACGATGTAAGGCCCCATGCGACAGTACGGCTTAACGTAATACAGATTCATAAAATCTTCATAGCTCTCTCTGAAAGACCATACAAGTTCAACTAAGGACAGGTAGAGCTAAAAGACTGCCAAATCATATTTTTTCGAGGGACTCGAATTTACAAATATATGCATTTTCGTTGGAACTTATTTTCGTGATTATACTTGTAATTCGTTAATCAACTTGTTATATGAATTCGCGGACAAATGGTTTTGTGGATTGAGAGTACCCATGTATTCAAAATAAAACCCACACGAAAAAATGTGATTTTACAGTAAAGTTCGTATCTATATTACGATATTATCTATATTACGAAATTATAATTCATCGAAATCTTCAATACAATTATGTATTGAAGATTTCGATGAATTATAATTTTCGTAATAATGATAATTCGTTACGTTCAAATACTGAACATACAGACATAGGTATTGTATAGTATGTTACATTTAACCAGTCTATAATAATTGTGTTTCATTTTCAAGCTATTTCGTTCTTTCCATTTAACTTCGAGCACCTGTTGAAAGGACGCTTCTTCATTGTTTGATTGAATTCACGCGTTTGTACATGATATTACACATTCTTGGTTTTACCGACTGGCGTATAGTTCACCATAGTTTTTAAACTTGATATACTTATTATACTTCCGACCAAATTATCACTGGATCTGTTTCAGAAGAATCACTACCTCTTTATCTCCAATCTCTCTGAGAAATAAGTAAAATGCAGAACACGATGGATAACAATACTTACGCATCAGCGACAGTAATAGGAATGTTGTTCACGGCGGTGATAACGGCAGTGGTGACAGTCACACCGAGGAGGAACACAGCACACACCAAAACTCCTATCTTCCGGAAGCTAAATAAGAAAGACGCAGAGAAATTTATAGTTTTCAGTATCCATTATAGTTAAATGGATAATTAGATATACAGTTTAGAGTGAAATTCATAACTATGTATATAGTATGTAAAGTATTTATATAGTTTACAGTGCTATAACATAGAGAACGGAAATTAGTTTTCATTTCAGATTTCCATATCAAACAAAAAGATATTTCTATCACACAACTCAGAAAAGTTACAGTTTTATAGTCAAACTGCGGAGAACAAATAAATAGGAGGCTTCCATTTTGTTGCGCCATTTCAAGCCATGACGTGACGTTGTTGTCAAATCGGGTTAAACTAGTGTGACCAATAGTATAATTCCATATCAAAGATCAGCATTTACACATATGATATTTGTACATCAAAAACAATGCAGGGATGAGCTTTGCATTATGGGACATATATAACAAGAGTCATCAAATGTTATTGATATATCTTTTAGAAAAGTTTTTTCGTTCTCAGTTTAAGCGTTTAAATCAAGAGAGAAACAGAAACAAAGATAATGACTAATGAGTGTGAATATAATAATTAATATCTGACACATAAGAGAGAGTATCATTATACTTACAAGTACAGAGGCACTAGCAGTAGCGGGCTGAGAATGTAAAACTGCATATCATTGGCTAAATACCACGACACCCCGAAGCACTAGAATTATAGAAGTAAAAAGACATCGATTCATTAGCACAAATCGCTGTTGAAGTCAGCGTGGAGTTAATTTATTAACAAACTGCAGTTTTATCGTTAAAGTTGTTTTCACTTTATCTTGTGGCAATTGAAATTATTGTTGTTATCCTATTCTGACTTTGATAATTCAATTTCCAACGGGATCAAGCACTTCAGAACTTACCGGCTTGTCCAACTTGAAGAAATTATTCACATACAAAAGATTTGTCCACCATGATTCTGCGCAATTTTCGCCTTCAAGTCCATTACTTGGCCATTCGGGACCATCACCAAGGAAACGGAACAGAGTTGCACTGATCATCAATATTAACATATAAGGTGGAGTGAGCCTGTTAAAAACGATTTGGAGACCTTTACACAAGATTCACAAAATTAACTAGAGATGCCGATCAAAATCCCCGTTTAAGGTATTATTTTACTCCATTGCACAAAATATGAAAATGTGAACAAAAACAGAATTATGGAAAATGGAAAACAGAAATATTAAAACTAAATGTAGGTGCTCTTCTTCACCGACGACACCCGCTGTGCACGTCTCACTTATTCCATTTGGTCTAAAGCATATAAGGTATTGTTTCACGTATGGAAAATAAGCGCTGTGTAATTTTCCAAATATTCAAGAATGATGTATAAGAAAATAATTTGGGCTTTAATGAAGAATAAAAATCATTTCGAAGTTATTTCCGACGATAATTATTTCAATTCATTTTGATGACCTACCTCCAAAATCGATGGAAGTAGAACATAAACCAGTTGATTCGTCCTTTTTCTTTCTTCATTTCCTTCAGAACCACATACGTCACGAGTAGCCCGCTGTATAAATAAAATGAAGTTACTTACACTCATCTATGAAATCAACATGATATGCGACCATTCCTTATATTCACATTAACCATTTAAAATCTTATTTTTTTAATGTTGTCAACTACTTCATTGTCACGTGTGTACAGTAAACATAATGCGGTGTAACGATTCGGTCTCTATGTACAACTTCGTGAAAGTGTTGTCAACTACTGCATTGTCACGTGTGTACACTATACATAATGCGGTGTAACGAGTCGGTCTCTATGTAGAACTTCGTGAAAGTGTTGTCAACTACTGCATTCTCACGTGTGTACAGTAAACATATTACGGTGTAACGATTCGGTCTCTATGGAGAACTTCGTGAAAGTGTTGTCAACTACTTCATTGTCACGTGTGTACAGTAAACATATTATGGTGTAACGATTCGGTCTCTATGTAGAACTTCGTGAAGTGTTGTTAACCTCTTCATTTTCATGTATGTACAATAAACATATTTTGTTTCGGTCTCTATGATAATTGTTTTTTTTTTTCTTCTCGAGAAGTGAGTATGAGAGTATGAACTTGTCTTTAATCAATATCATAAATTTGCATATTTTAAAGTATATACCTTATTCTACTATATTTTATACGTATAAACATTGACAATCCAAATATTTACAAACCTCATAGTAAAAAAGGTGTCTACCGACATCAGTCCATTCATGATAACCATAAAACTCCAGCGAGACAACATACCACTATAGAACGTCAACGGATTCTCTGGAAAAATAAATCACACAATGAATAGAGACGTCAGAGGTCAGGATAGTAATAGATATCTTGATGCCAATTAAAAACGGTCATTTGATTGCAGGCATATCAATGGATGATGATGCAAACATCCATTTTTTTTCGGAAAACAGGACTAACTACTTGTGAATAAACACAATTAGGATGGGATTTGCATATAAAAGCCATCTATAATAATTGGTCATTTTGCACATGTAAACGACAAAAGCAACCGAAAACAGGCTAATGTGGGAACAACGCGGCATATTTGAAAAGCTGTACTTTTATTTCCATTCAACTGAATAATCGTTTGCAAAATTTAGAGTTTGTGATCGATCATTAATAAGATTAAAATAAAAATATCATATACATTATCATACATACGTCATCCATGCAAAGTCACTAATTTACCTTAAAACTTTTTTGTACATTACAATAATTGGAAATATGGTTTTTAGATACATTAAAAGAATGGAATATTGCAAATTGCTTACGAATAAAAGTGATGGAGAAGGAATATGTGTGTCCAAGTATTACCCACGACATGCTCAGGAACCGGATACCATTCACAGCTCCAAGTGCCCCACCCTGTTCTGCATTTAGAAGCTTTTTTCCGTTGGTCCATACGGAGAATGACAGTAAAAGCTTGACAAGAATACCTAGATATGAAATAGATCAATATTGACAACTCCATTTCAAACATTTATATCAAGGCCAATTTGGCATTATGTGAACAAAAATGATTTCAAAAAAGAAAATCAAATCAAATTCATGCATCATTTGACAATATTGCAATTTGTATGCGTTGATCTTAATATTGATAATTTTTTATCCATCTGTTTCAAATAGACTTATTCAATCGAACATGCTATTTCTGGTAAAACTTTGGCTGAAAATATTACTATTTCCTCCTTTTTGGAGACAATATATTATAAAATTATTCAATATTCGTCACATATAGTTATATTATTTATACTATATTTACAATGGTTTTAAATTGTAGATAAAATGACCTTGATAAAGTTTTATTTCAGCATTTTAATAGTCCTTACGTTGTCATTTGATAACATTATTTGACTTACACATTGCTTTAAATATTAAGGTTATAAAGAATGAAAACGCACCATCGCTATGTACTTGTGTTTGTTTCGGCGGGACTTCAGTTTCTTCGATAGGAGCAGTGGGATAGATCTTGGGAACGCCCTCTTCTGCTGCTGATGAAGCCTTGTACTCCTCCGAATTAATCTTATAGATAATAGAGGGGAATTCGCCCTGCTTATCGTCCTCTTTCGCTTCAGGTATGGGGGCTTGCACGTCATGAATTGTCTTTGGTTTTTGTTCCTTTGTTTCAGCAGCTGCCTTATTTCTGGTGAAGTATCCACGCAGTAAGTCAAATGCTGTTGATACTATCATCATGGCCACGAAGAAACCACATATACTCCTACAAACAATAATAATTGTTACAACCAACATCACAACAACATTGACAAAGAGAAAGAAACAGTTTTGATCGATACAAATTAACACAGTTTCAGGCAATAACGGATTTGTTTAGATGATAAGAAACAGGTAAAAAACAAAGTTATAACAATTAATTTTAATGGGTCATTCATAGTCTGAATGTCAACATGCGAGTGTGTTTCTAATATTTTATTTCTGTATAACAATATAACTAAAGCTCTGCGGACACTTACATCCCAACGATCGCATTGGTGTCGTATGTAGTTTCCAAAAGACTGCAGGTGGTTTGGTATGCATAGATAGGCGAGTCACCGGCCGGTATTGTGGACAACACTTATGAAATATAAAACATTCGGTATTTGACGCTTACTTTCCGAAACGCCTGGTCTTATCCTCCTTGTACTTTTTCAGGATTCTCAGGGTAAATCTTGATTTTTTCCATATTTTCCCCTGGATTTATTACATTTTATTTTGGATTATGATAATGTTGACATGTTGGTATTATCTTTTCATTTATTGTTGTTAGAAATAAAATTTGAATACAAACACCATGTTGCCTGATTGCTAATTCATCTGGCATATTTGCCTAAAACATTTATAAAGATCGAATATCACATAGGGAGACAGATCTATGCTTTGTCATTTAGGCTGTTCCATACCGATTGTATATTGATTTAAACTAAAATACATTATTTATCATCGACAACCATTGGAAATTTAACGAGAACAGACATCCTCACAGCGAACCATTATGGTTTCTACGTTAAACACGGTCTATCCATTAAAGCGTTTAAGTCAAATAGTCTTGTTATGAATATAAAGCAAGACACGGGCGAAATATTTCCATATAGCCGTGGCAGGGTAACACCTCAGTTTAATCATACAATGTGAGAAGACTCTTGAGAGCAGTGTACATATATGAATCATATGGTATTAACATAAGACGAAATGGATTTTGGCAAAGGTAAACATATCAATATTATTCTTTGAGGCGACCATTTATTGGTGAAAGGTGATGAATCGTGATGGTTGGATTAAAAAAACTAACTTAAAAATATAGATAATGGTGATAAATATTTCAGTATTTAAAACGAGTTTGACCTCCTAGGCATAACCGGTACTTCAGTTGTAAAGGTGTGTTGGAAGTCTAATCGTCAATATATCAGACTATAAGTACATTTTTTAAAAATCATCCTACATTACAGCAATAATTGTCATAATTCATGTTTGTTTCTGTCACCAACAACCAAATGTTCCCCTTTCTAACATGGTCATGGCGATTGCGATGACGTTGAATTTCCTGAAATTTACCATATTTATTCCTTTCGTTAAAGGAGCTGAATATACAGCATTAAGTAATTATTTATAGATTCGTGTTTCGATAAATTATGTTTATGATCGAAAATAAAATTTAACATTACCAAACAAACAAAATTATACTTGAATTATTGGCATTAATTTATAATTCACTATCAAACAAAAATGGCAATCACCATCATCAGATAGCTCACTGTAGAATTTTCTATATTTGAATAATTCTCTGTTTATCTTTCTTCGGAAACAACAGATAATTTCTAGAAACTCTTGACTCAATGAAGTAAGGCAACTATAAGCTATGAAGACTTACAAGCATTGGTCAAAATTAGAATGTCACTTTCTCCACATTTACTTGGTACGCATACACCTTCTTTTAAAACCAGTGGGAAACCCTGTAAAATGAAGAATGATGGATTTGAAATGTTAAACTGAATTTTAAACATAGCATACATTTCCATTATCTAAAATTTATCTCATTAAAGTATTTGTAAAATTTTGTCACTTTCAAATATGAGAATCTAGATGGTTACCCGATCAGTCATTCCACAGTCTCGTTGTTTTTCATATGTAATTCAGACAAATATAATTAAGTTGAATTCTAAACAAAATCACATTAAACATTTATTAAGGTAAAACAATTCAGTTTCCCTTCAGTGGCGACAAATTTCAAAATTTTCTGTCTATTGAAAATACATGTTATTGGATTATCTTTAAAGTCAACATTGAAGACTAAGCTCTCCTAAAAGACAGGTATGATCGTGATTGTCAATATGAGAGAACAACACTAAATTGCCCGTACAGAAGAGAAGAAATTTGATATTCTACTTCAAGTAGAGTGACTGAAATATCTCTGGGGATTGTATATGAAAGTGAATGATGGATGGAGCTGTAATTGTAATTATGTATTCCATGTATCATTGTTAAATACCTGAATGGAGATAGGTAAGTGGATCATACAGTATCGCGTGGAAAACTCCGAAGGTTGAATGTTTAGGCATTGGTCATACATTCCCGGGAAATACGCATTTCCTTCAAGAATACCTGCTCGAATCTTCCCCATACTGTCTAACACTGTAAAGGGTAATGTACGTATTGGCTCATTGAGGTTCAACATTCATTTAATATGGGATGATACAATGCTAATAGAAAGTTCATAAGTAAGTGGTGATAACACATAAGCCATCTTATATGCTAGAGGTAATAAGGCGGCATATCAAATAAACATTTGTAAACTTGCATGCTTTTAGAAGTGAATTAAGGATTGTTGGCTTCTTTCTTAAAGAAATATTATATCAATGTATCAAATCATCTCAAGCTGATAAAACCCTCGGTAAAAGTATTGATGCTATAACATAATATCAAAACCAGATTTCAAATGCTCGTTAAACTTGTTCTTCGCCTTTCATTTCATCAAAAATTAGAAACATTAAAACGTGCAACAAATCTTATTTCAAAAGTATTTATATTTAGTACAACTTACTTTGGATAGCTTCCATTGAACCTTGGGTAAGTGCAGTCATCATCAGTCCTAGATCCTGAAGACAGAGAGGAGAGACACCCATACCTGTCAGCATAGCCATGGGATCAAAATTCATGGCAGTCAAGTTGGCTTGTTCAAGAAATGTCTGTAGGTCTCTGGGTCCACTTCCGAGAATTTCGGTTAACATTGCAGTTATCGAAGTCATGTTGATTTGTTGAAGAAATGACTGAAGATCTTGGGAACCACTGCCAAGGACTTGGGCTAACATTACCGTAAAATTTTCACCGGCAGTCAATGTCAAATTGTTAAGAACATTTTCAAGTATCGGAAGAGTTACGTCTGTAAATCCTGCTCCCATACCTGTTATAATGTCTTCGAAGTCAGGTGGTGTTGATGAAGTATCTTCAATAGTGGAGAGAAATTGAAGGAATTTCAGAACATTGTAAATCATGTCTAAATTCTCATTATCCACTCCAAGAAACGATATATTTTTAGATTGTGCAAGTTCAAGGAATCGAAAAGTGGCATTGAAACCAATCCGATCAATAATGTTGGAAGTTGCATTTAGAAGTTTGAACGCAGCCTTTACTTGATTTGTGATGTTCATTCCGGACGAAATGGATGTGGCAAACTTCATAATTCCGTCTGTGTAGATATCACGTGGAAAATAAGTGTTCGTGTTGTTAACATTACCGAAGTACTGACCATCTATGATGGGTACTGTAATAGCCAGTAATAAAACAAGCTTCAATAAGCGCGACATTGTTGATGTCAGGTGTCGCAATGCTGTATTGGGAACTAATACGCTAGAGGTTGCCGTCTTTATATACTATCCAGGAGACTGTGTCACATGACGTCACCCATATATGTAGACAGCCTTAAAAGGAGTTTTTCTATTTAAGTATTATTGTCGTAATACCTACCGATAAGAAAACAGACCTCGATATGATATTTATGTACTCTGATATTGTGTCCATGCCTTTTTTAGATCATATAAACGTTTATGACGAAAGAAAAGTAAAAAAGTAAACTTGATATCGTTTAATATATCAAACAAAATGACATTTTCGTGTCTACAAGCTAACAATGCTTGGGAGAACACTTCAACAGGTGCAAAAGGCATTGAATAGGATAGGACTACAACAAGTGGTGTACGTGAAGTGTCCTGAATCTCTCTCAATAAATTTCAGTATTGTGCAATATTTTGTACTTTTCCCCACCAAGTAGTGTTTCCAAATATCTTTATTACGCATCAGTAAACATTCTATCATGTCAATAGTATATTTGTTGTATTGGCATAACTTAAGTAATTGATTACCTTTTCAGTTCGTCTATTTAGTTTAATATCATATGGATATCAGGTAACAACACGATTAGCAATAACATAAAAAGGGCAGTTGTTTCCTTTTTTGAGTTCTGTAATATCTTAGTCTACTGTGTATTGGATATTTAGAAGATATTTCATAGTTTCTTCAGTTACAAACATATACTTCCCAAATGTGTTTAACATTTAAGTATAAAGACACAAACATATTAGACACGCGAGTAAAATATATTTGTTATTACTGGAGACACTGGAGAAATAGCAAATGGCGTCGTCAGAGGTAAGGTTTCAATACAGAGAGCGGTGAACATTGTGAAATTTTGTGTGTTTCTGTCGTTCCCGACAATGTGCAGTTGTTGCACAGAGACAGCGATTCGGTTAGGAATGGAAGAGGCTAGGTAAAGGTGAATGTGCTGTATTTGGCAGAATAGTTTGAAATTGAGCTGCGCTATTGTATTGTATATATATACATGCACACACATTTACCTGTAAGTGAAATCGAACTCACGATCGACATGTTGTCACGCTCTACTGCGGTTCGGCCATTACACACGGTGGATAAACCGTACTGGGCAAATATTGGTAAATCACTACAACTCTATTTCACCAATGATGCACTTCGCTGTTTATGCGGCGCAATAAAGAGACTTCCGGCCTGTATATATATTGCATTTTGCTATAACTGAACCTTACTTGTGATAACTTATGATTCACATGTGATATACTTACGATCGACGTTTCGTCATGCTCTATCGGGTACATGTTTGGCCGGTCTCTGTTACTCACGGGGAATAACTTGTACTGCCTAATAATGGATAAGTACTGTTATACTTAAACAAGGATACATATTTCACCAAGCGTTTGAATTGTATAATACATCTAAAATTAGTACACCGGGGAAGGACACATCACAATCGCAGCAGGACGGTCTATCCGACAAAGACGATATGACCGCAACACAAATAGACAAAAATATCTATGCACTCCTTACAAAGCTTGTGTTAAGTTAAAAAAGTGAATAATCTGTATAAAAGAAAATTGACAATCTTGCTTTTGTGAGGCAATAGGTATACGATATGTCACTGACTAAACGGATCGAAACCCCTATAGGCACACTTGTAAGGAGAACAAACCCAGGGCACTCGTCGGCCATGAAAAATATCTAGAAGATATATACCAGCTATATCGATACGTAGTGTCGGTGTAAATGACATACAAAATATCATGTGTTATAGGCACAGAACCCCTGGTGACAACATGGATGACATAACCGTTGTTGAAGATGTCACCAATCAAAGGAGGTAAAGCCAACGCGTCACTGAACGGTAACGATGACAACTCGCTATTCGGTAGTCAGACAGACATCGTTAGTGATGAAGTCAACCAATACGCTGATATAATGCGGCTCATTGTCAGTATGAGAAATGAGATTATGGAAAGTGTGTCATTCTTAACAGTTGAAAGCCGACGGGAAATGAATAGTCTTAAGTGTGCAGTCTCGGAACTGCAAAGCGATCTTAAGTTCAAGGATAATCAGATAACAGCATTAGAACGAAAGCTGAAGTTGCGCTCGAGAAATGATGTTGTATCATGGGAAGCACCTCTATCCGGCAGGAGCGATAGCGATAGCGATTTGGCTTTCGTCTGTGGACATTGGTTGATGCCAGAACAGTAAGAATTCTTGCACAGTATCGACAATAGTTTTCACGCTTACGGCAGATCTGATTCTCGAATAAACGTTGACCCATCGAAACGTAAAGGTCGTGGGTACGGCGGCGTCGCGCTCATTTGGAGGAAATGTTTACAAGCTACGCCCTTACTTCAGGAGGGAGATGATCGAATATTTGGGCTATGTGTACGTGAATCTGACATAAATATTTATATATTTGGAGTCCTAATGCCGTCATCAAATTCGTCATTGGTAGCTTATTCTGAAAGCTTAGAACTTCTGTTCTGTATTTATGTTCAATACTCGGAAAATGGTGTTGTCATAATATTAGGTGATTGCAATGCTCATTTGTCTAAAGAATTTGGTTAAAAAAAATTATGTTGATTTTAACAATCGTAGAAATCTTCTCGGACAATTTATGAGACGCATAGTAGTGATCAGTAACCAACCCTGCAAGGAGTCGGTCAAGGTCGCGTGTTGTCATCGTGATGCATTTTGTAATGATATATGACCTTCCATTGCAACTTGATGCTGGACATTTTGGTCTCCGCATAAGCAACATTCATACCCTGTATATTACTGGCTGATGACTCACTGGTTCTTGCTGCATCAATGCAGTTGCTACAAAATAAACTGGAAATCGTTTACAAATATTCTTGTTAGTGGAGACTTACATACAACAAAAGGTCTTTGATGGTAATTTCCGCTAGCCGATCACGTGTAGGATCTCCCTTTCGGAGGTTAATTCTTGGAAATAAGGAAATACAGTGAACAACAACAAAAACGTATGCAGGTGTAGGATTTACCTCAGATCTCAACTCGACTTCTTCAATTATTGAAGCGAGTGAAAAGGGGCGGAAATCACTGAACTCATTAGTAGGAATCGGGACCCATCAAAATGGAATGCATCCGTTAATAAATGCAAACATTGTAAAACTTATAGTGTTACCAACTATGCTGTATCGCCGCAAATTTGGCAGCCACTCAATTACTTGGTATACAGAATGGAAACACAGTAGTTAATGTTTTGGAACAAGTTATGCAACGGTAGCATTTCATAAATATGGAAGGCAATATTCCTTGTACGTCTCTTGGATGCTATATATGGACCTTGCTATAACGTACGAATAGGTTTCATACCTGACATATTTCATATTTTCAAACGTTTGGAATAGTTTCTTTTTTGGGAATGATTTCATATTCAACGAGTTCGTACCTCCCAAAGCATGCTAGAGTCGTTTTCTGAAACGTTTTTGAACGATTTTTACGATCGACAATGACGCAAAGATTCATTCTTATTAGGGAGTAAATCCGGTGTTGCAGCTAAGTAAGCTAAAATCATCTGTGGTTGCTTGGGAAATAACTGAAATGGTGAAAATGTCGTTTCTTTATGTGACAGAGACGTTGATATGTCGGTTCTGTGGAAAGAAGTCAGACAATATAATTCTTCATTTCCTTAAACTATGTCCAAAGGTGTAGAAAAGTAGGGATTTGTTGTTTGATCAGGTAGTTTACATTATTGACGTCAATGACTATATCATGTTTTCCAACTTTGATGAGCAGGAGCAGTGTAGTTTCTTTTTAGGAGAATACTTAACGCTATTCTAAAATTATCTGATGTATGAAAGTTACGAAATTTATCTAATTATGGGGCTGCTGCTCCTCCCCGTCTAGGTTTTGACTTTTCTTTTGATCACCTTAGAATTTTCTTAGTCGCCTCCTAGACTTCCACTTGTAGACCCTCATATCATCACTGACAAGTCCTAGAAAGATGATACAGCTGTATGATGTAGCACTACTGACGAATCCTAGAAGGACGATACAGCTGTATGATGTAGCACCACTGACGAGTTCTAGAAGGACAAAACAGCTGTATAATGCAGTTTAATTCATTGTTTGACTCTAGTGTATCTCAGTTTAAATCATTAAATGGCGCTATTCACTTGTGTGTCTTTTGCACAATCTTTGTAGGTTTATGTGTTCTTATGAATAGACCACTAGGTACACTCGTGTTATATATAGGAGGCTCTATATTCAAGGTCATTGTCCATGAATCATTACCTGTTTTATCCTACAAGTCTGAAAAACTGTGTCTTATGACGTCTAGCTTCGGTCATTGTCAACAAGGGGGCACTTCTTCAGGCGTAATGAGATTTGTTCAAATATTTGTTGTTCGAACATCCCACTTTGAAAATTTGTATAGCATACAAGTATGTGTATTGTGTGTAATGTCTATATATAACCCGAGCGCATAGATATATATATGCAATAGATACTGAAGGAGTTCTTATTACTGACCCCATCTGCAATATTATGCGTAGCATTTAAATAAACTCTGTGTCATGTACCTATATAGCCAAATTGTTAATAACCTTGTTAAACTTCTATACATTTAGCATCAACTTTAACAATAAGTAAGGCCAGATTTCTATACTGTTTCAATGTAGTCTAGTAGGGGATATTAAAGTAATTTTTCCTCTTTTTATTGAAAGGCTAGTTTCAACTTATAACACGAAAACTTAAATATCGACCCTTTGAAAATGTTATTTTTCTAAAAGACTTTGAAAACGATCCTCGCTTTACCTTTATTTGTAGCATTTGAATTAAGTATAAAAGTGACAATATGGTTACTATATTCAATTTTGAAGGAACAAAACGATATGCTATTCGTTTTTGATAAGGCAAGCGTTAGGATAACAAACCTGTAACTATCCTGTTGCCCAAACATGAGAATGGGAAACAGACTCGAATGAGAATCATTTGAAAATGAATATACATCTACGTTATTACACACCGTACAACCTGATGCCCCACCATGAACGACACTTACATACAACAAAAAATAATACACAAATAAAGAGCATTCGAAATCAAATCACTTATGTCTTTATTGAAATGACTGATGCATTCATAACATTCTACAACATGTTTGATAATAAATGAATCAATCATTGTATTTCTTTCCAGATCGATAAACAGATTTTGTTTTTCAAGATCTCTTTATTATTATTTTAATCAATGTGTGAAGAAAGAAACTCAACATAAACTTCACGAAATTAAGTTTAGAATGACTAAAGGTAAATAAAGATGTGTATTATTCTGTACTTTCTGATTAATACTGATAAAACATCAATAGCGCGATGGGTAATCATGGAGAGTTACAGTCTTCCTTTAACGATCTTTCACTTTCTGGTTTTGATATTCTTTTTTTGATCACCTCGTCGGAATATGGCCTTTTCCAATGCCATCATTGGCGCTTCAAATGCCAGGGAGAGGACAAACGCAACCATATAGGACATCACCATATATCCAAGGAATAGATAAATCTGTGGGGAAACGACAAGATTTCATTTGTTACTTAGGAAATATTTTCTATGAAGATTATGGAAAGAAATAACATAGATAAACTTAGTAGGTGATCAAGTGAGATTTATAGTTTATTAACGTTTTTGTTTCGATCACAGAAATTTTAAAAAATATACATATCAGACTGAATGTTGATTTAAATACACCAGAAGCTAGAAAAAACTGACATCATCAGTAAGAAGAATCGTACCTTACATTTAATATTTATTAGCGAAGACACAGAGGGAGGAAGGGGGAAGCTGTAAATCAGTACTTACGAAATTTTTATCTGTCGCATATAAATGTTGTCTTGCTGATAAAAGATTCATGTAGATGATGATCATGTGACAGAGATAAGCACAATATGTCAACCTTCCTAATGGAATAAATGGCTTCCATGACAAAATTGTATTCACGAAACCTGTCAGAAATATCAATAATAGATATCAAATATCATGATGTTTCTAATTTTAATATCTTAAGTACAATTCATAATTCATAAGGTTATCAAGAACGTTATTTGAAACTTCATATTAAGTTCCATTTAAAATGAAATGTAGAAGCAAGCAAACAAATTTCCAAACGAAATTGGTGTACTGAATGTCGAAAAGTGCAATTTGCCAATTTACTGGTTCATAAGTACTGAACAAGTATTTATCTTAGTCCAAATCCATGATCTTTTCCGTATAAAAGTCTTTAAATATTAGAAAAAAATAAACTTTTTCGTACCTCCGTTTCCAGTAGCACATGCAAATATCACCCAGCTAATGCATGCACCCCACAAGGTCCTTGAAGTTGAATTGAAAAGGGCAGCAACACCAACATCAATGGGTTTTCCGTTTACCGCGTCATAAATACCGTACACAACCAAACAAGCGACAACTGTAGCTACTATCCAAATGAAGAAGTTGACATACTGAAATAAAAGGAAATATTGTTGAGGATTATTTTCATATATGTGAAGTCATACCCCGCGTGACGTTTATAAGAAATAGTACATAGTTTGATAATAACATACTATAACGACCATTGATAATAAGAGAAAGAAATTCTCTTTCATGTGCTAAAATGCCGATCATGCCTTTTCCTAGAAAACAACTGAACAATGTATAGTGGCCCATGATAACAAAGGCTCTGAGTGTGTCTGACGATTGTTCGAAAGACACACAATTGAATAGCATCTGATCCTGATCATTATGCATCACAAGTGATTCATGAAATCAAAGGCATATTAAGAACAAACCTTGTTAATTTTCACTTTTAGTCCTTTTTCGAAGAGAAAGTATCCAGTGATCATACCGACGATGTAAGGCCCCATGCGACAGTACGGCTTGATGTAGTACATGTTAAAATAATCATTACTGCCTGATCTGAAAATAAATACAAACACTACAGTAAATTATTCGTAGAACGAAACTTTTGAAAATCCAATTTATCGTCACAACATTATCTTTGTTGTATTTTTTTTGTAAGTTGTGTGGTACAAAGCGCCAGATAAGATTAAGGATATTTATTTATTATACTTATACCAATAAATCGTTTATTTTCATGCAATGTTACATTTCAGCACATCATTATTCCAGATATTGTATCTTACAAAAACTGTCTGGAAGAAAGTGTCTTCACTATTTGATTGCGTATCACATGTTTGTATTATGTATTACATATTGTGGAGTTATAAACAGGCGTTTATCCAACACATATATAACAGGTCTATACATCATGCTTTATGTAGTAATTAAAGTTAATATACCTGTATTGAATTTGTGATATTTCTTATTTTCATTTTGTCGATAACTTTTTTGAAAATTCAATGTTTCCATGATCCGAACATTTTTGAAATCACAAATATCGCAAAAGAGATAAACTTACTGGTCAGCTACTGTAATAGGTAGGTTGTTTACTGCGGAGATAACGGCAGTAGTGACCGTCACTCCGAGGAGGAACACAGCACACACAAGGACTCCTTTCTTCCGGAAGCTAAATAAGAAAAACACCGATATATCTATAATTATACATATATATTTTATCATGACAAAAAAGATAGGATCTTAAATGACCTTTCATTTCAAATTTAAACAACAAACAAATTTAAGATGCCTTTTATCAACTCAGTAAAGTTACATTTTGAGAGATTTTAAAATCAAACGGTGGATAACGAAACGAAATGGAGGAAGTAATTCTGTAGCATGACTTTCACATCTTGACATGACGTCAAAGTCCCTTTTATGATTTCACTATCGATTTCTGACCGGAGCAACTAGTGAAATAAGCTTCAGTGTAGATTATACTAGTGACATTTATGCAAAAATATCACATTTGTGGAAAGTATCTATTTTTAATTGATGACATGTGTCATCTCAAATAACCAAACCGTAAAGGATAGATTAATCACATGTCAACGATGAATATTTAAATATTTAGTGCTACCCTTAAACTAAAACTATTTTTGTCCTGTTGCAGACCAGAAGCTATTTTGTAAATGTCTTTCTTTCTCACTTTTTAAGTTTATATTTTCACAAAAACAAAAACTTCCTTTCTAAACATCTATATAAAGAGACATGAAAAAATTAATATGACTGTTCAGATAAATGGTAGGCGTCTACCCGCTTCACTCCCAAAACCTCAACCTCATATAATAACACATTTCATTGTTGGTATGTTTGATAATTAATTACATTTACCAATGAATGTGAATATAGAAACATATACGATATTAACAGAGAGAGTATCATCATACTTACAAGTACAGAGGCACCAGCAGTAGCGGGCTGATAACGTAAAACTGCATGTCATTGGCTAAATACCACGACACCCCGAGGCACTAGAATAATATCATAAAGTAAAAATAGAGAAGAATATTTCTTTTTTACAAAATATCAATTAATTAGTACCTATTCGCTTTTAATGTCTATAAGAAGTTAATTGCAATGCAACTAAGTTTAGTCGTTAATGGTTTTACTGGATTTTCTGGTAATTGACATCATACCTGGTATCATATTCTGACTACGATAATTTTGACAAATACCAAAACATTTCTGCACTCACCAATTTGTCGGTTTTGACGAAATTGTTCACATACAAAAGATTTGTCCACCATGATTCTGCGCAATTTTTAGTTTCAAATCCTTCATTTATCCATTGGGGACCATCACCGAGGTAAGGTGACAAAGTGGCATCAATCATCAATATCAACATATAAGCAGGAGTGAGTCTGTTAAATACAGAATTGAAGAGTTATACACGAACGATTCAGAAAAACTGAAAACGAAATGTCTAAATATTGCAATTTTCTATTCACGAACTCACACAATAAGTCAATACATATGATAACAGGCGTTCCGAAAATTAAAAGCAAAAACAAAATATCACGTAGCTCGCGTATTCCAATAACATTATGACTTGTTCTCATATGAAAGCCTAGTTTACAACATAACAAGGTTTTCATTTCATCAATTGAAAAACATTGTTAACTTTTAAAATAGTTTGAATAAACAATATAAGGCCAGCATTTGGGCAAACAATTCGAGGAAAGAAAATCATTTCAACATGATTTCTTACAATATGGTTCCATTAATTTGATTTATTGACCAAGGGTATCGTCGAAGAAGCAGAATATGCTTACTATTTCGGAACATCTGGTCGTATTCTTGTACTTTTGTTTATAAGTCTTTGTGTAAATCTTTCTTTTGCTCATATTTCGACCTAGCTTTATGGAATTGAGTTTAAATTATGAATATGTTGCCATGTTGGTATTTTCTTGGTAATTTGTTACATTTGGATGTTCAGTCCTGTCCAAGTTCAGAATTATTCTCAGGATTTTTTTAATGACCTACCTCCAAAATCGATGGAAGTAGAACATAAACCAGTTGATTCGTCCTTTTTCTTTCTTCATTTCCTTCAGAACCACATACGCAACGAGTAGCCCGCTGTATAAATGAAATTTGAACTTGACAAAATATGAGAGTATTAATAACATATCATATTTGAAACTTATATGATGGTAAGAAACTTTGATTTACTTTTTAAGTTCCTCCAGAGCTCTTATTTTTCGTGTCAAATTTTGTTTTATCTGTTAAATGTTACTTATACTTACTTACTGATAGTATATTTTTGTTTGCATGAATTGATGAAAGGAAGCGAACCTAGTGCAAATGAGATGAACTGTGAAGCAGTTCGCCACATAATACAACTTCAGATGGCATTGCCATACAATGTAGTGTCGCTTTGTTCCAGTTATCGTACGTTTACATTTAAATTAATATTACAAAAACAATGCGCCATGGTTTTAATTCGTGTCTTTTCGCCGAAAATAAAATCACGCGACCCTTGTCCTTTATCTAAAATAATTTGATTGGAGTTACTTAGTTTCAAGGAGGCAGAAGGAAAGTCAAAATGTACTGTAATTTTTTACTAAGCATTTTTAAGATACTAAGTGAATGTTGATCGATCACAGAAAAACATCCAGTCTATACATTTTGTTTAATGCTACTTTTGATATCATCTCGATTTCACTTTTTAAAAATATTTGTTTTGCCCGAGATAAATCAATTACAAAACTGTACCGTGTATCACTTTAGAAAAGGACGATTTCTTCACTGAAATTTCATTATTCATTTTTATTTTCAATTTTCAAAATGATTGGAAACTAATGATTTTTCGTGAAGAAGAGAAATAACTCGGATGTGTAAAGAAAACCTTCGTGAAAAATTGATCACCTACTTCACTGTCACGTGTACACAATTAAGATGTGTTGGTGTATCGAACCTGTTACTATGATAACTGGGTTAGAAAGATCATTCCTAAAAACAGAGTATCAGAGTAAAAACTTGACTATAATTAATATACTAAGAACATATGTCAAATTATTCTACTATTGAAAGTGTAAGTATTAACAAACGGACTATTTACAAACCTCATAGTAAAAAAGGTGTCTACCGACATCAGTCCATTCATGATAACCATAAAACTCCAGCGAGACAACATACTGGTATAGTACGACAATGGATTCTCTAAGAAAATAAACCACACATGAAGGCGTCACGATAATAACAAATACCAAGATAAACTAATACAAGTTATTGTATAGCAAGCGTAGGCATGAATGATGACGTAAACATGCGATGAACATAGTATTTGCAAATAAACATGATTAAGAGAGGATTTGCCAATAAATACTCATGAAAACCTAATATAAACAAATTAAAATCCAAAACGGGCAAATACTGTGTATTTATACAGCTTTACATTTATCTTCATTCAATTGAATATTTTGAGCTCAAATTTAACAGAGTTCATGAAAGACAGCTTTGAATACAAATATATATGGTATATTTACAACCTATGTGTAAAGCTATTCAGTTACCTCGAAAGTTACTTACGAATAAAAGTCATGGAGAAGGAATATGTGTGTCCGAGTATTACCCACGACATGCTCAGGAACCGGATACCATTCACAGCTCCAAGTGCCCCGCCCTGTTCTGCATTTAAAAGCTTCTTTCCGTTGGTCCATACGGAGAATGACAGTAGTAGCTTAACAAGAATCCCTTAAGATGAAACATAGCATTATTGATAATTCCTTTTCAAACATTCAAATTCAGGTAAGTGTGACAATGGATAGACAAATTTGATTTCCACAAAGAAAAGCGTATAATGCAAAAAGAGGAGTATTATTTTTATCAATAACATAACTTAATGTGTTTTATGTTTTTTTAAAGATCATTTTGATATTTTTGTTTACAATTTTTATATGCAAATTTAATCGAATATGAATCGTTTCGTTAAAATGTTACTTTGCTTTGTTTTTTGAAAGACAACATATCAGATCTTTTTATTATTCGTCGTATGGTACATACATTATCGACACTATATGTATCTATCATTCCTTCATCAGTACCTATAACCAGATGTTTCATATAACATATTATTCGACAAAAATATTGCTCTAAATGTGAAATGAAGGAAGCAATAATGCAAACTCACCATCGCTATGTACTTGTGTTTGTTTCGGCGGGACTTCAGTTTCTTCGATAGGAGCAGTGGGATAGATCTTGGGAACACCCTCTTCTGCTGCTGATGAAGCCTTGTACTCCTCCAAATTTATCTTATAGATAATAGAGGGGAATTCTCCCTGCTTATCGCCCTCTTTCGCTTCAGGTATGGGGGCTTGCACGTCATGAATTGTCTTTGGTTTTTGTTCCTTTGTTTCAGCAGCTGCCTTATTTCTGGTGAAGTATCCACGCAGTAAGTCGAATGCTGTTGATACTATCATCAGGGCCACGAAAAAACCACATATACTCCTACAAACAAAAATAATTGTTACAACTAATGACACACAGGTTGTGTAAAGAAAAATGGAACAATGGAACATCGAGAGACTAATTCAAAATGCGCGGATGTGTTACTGACAACAACGGAATATCTTAAAAATAGAACAGAGGAAATTGTCTTTTCTATTCTTTTAGCAGGTATGTATAATTGTCAATATCCAAACGTGTTTCTAGTTTTCAGTTTTTAAATATTTATAACAATACAATTAAAACTAGAAGAACACTTACAATCCAACGATCGCTTTGGTGTCGTATGTAGTTTCCAACAGACTACAGGTGGTATAGTATGCATAGAGAGGCGAGTCACCGGCCGGTAGTGTGGACAACACTTATGCAAAATAAAGCATAGTCTCTGATATAAGAAATTGTCTAGATTGCTTAATGGTGTATAAATATCACGTATAATGATAAACAATAAGAAGACCGTTTAATTTCTTTTACATGTCCTTAGATATTCTTTATCTTTGCACCATTAGCGTTTACACCAAAATGATGAAAGTAACAGAAATAACGTCCTTTATACCTAAATGACTTTGTTTTTCCAAGAAGGGATAAAAATACTGAAAGACGAAAATTGAGTCCCTCAACATTATTTTTATTTACTTATTTTTCTATCCAAGGAAATACTACAGAATAAGGGTGATTTTCTTATACAAATTATCGTCCGTTTGGCACAAAATGGCTAAAATACAAGGAACCAAAAACTAGCTTGTTTAATCTCTCATATCTCAAACCTGTACATACCAACAACCGTTTGTTAAACACGGTCTATTCCTTAAAACATAACGTCATATTTTGTTTTGTTTATGTTATGCATATTGATCAAGAATAAGGTTATTTCCATCTATGTTTAGCAGGGTAACACTCCCATTTATTCATGCAAGGTGCAAAGACTCTTGGCCGAAATCAATTGACTGGTGGCAGTGTACATAAATGAATCATATCGTATTTATATAAGAAAAAGGTTTTAGCAACGGTAAACATTTCAATGTTATCCTTGGGGGTGAGCGTGACATGATGAATAAAGGACAGAAATAAGGGACACTCATGATGGATCGTGATGGTTTATTGATCTAACTTGAACATAGATCTTGACTTTGAGATAAAAATCACCACCAAATTATAAAAGGGCTGTATGTGAATCCTACCAAGCCCTTTAGTTTGTAAGTTCCTTTATTCGATGTTAAATCGTGCTATACTGATTAAGTAAATATATGATGTATGATTTATCGTATAAGAAATCAAATCGGGCATTATTAGTAGAGATTTCATAACAAAAAATGATATTTGATTTATCAGATCGGATCCATAACTCACGAGCAAACCAATTAAACTAACGCTGTCATCAGACTGTTCATTATAAACTTAGGCGTATTTGAATGATACTCCATTCTTTTCTCGGAAACATATTTTAAGATATCTTTATACATTTACATCAGCACAATAAGATGAGAAATATTTTGAATACTTACACGCATTAACAAGAATCAGCATGTCATTTTCTCCACAAGTATTTGGTACGCACACACCTTCTTTAAGAACCGCTGAATAACCCTTAACAGAAGCAGGATTAAAACTAAATTTTCTGACCAACTAACTTTCTGGCAAATCATTGTGTAAAATTGTCCATATAAGTAAATATATAGGTTGTGTGTGATATTTGTATCGCTCACGTTAGTTATTTTACAGCACGAAAACTGACATTGTAACTCATTATGGTTAGAAATAAACTGACTTGTTATCTTAAAAGAAAAAGAAATTTTCGAATAACAAGTAGATAATTCAAAAGCATGTTGAACAATTTACATTCTTACTTCAGTGGGTGCGTGAAGCACCCCTACGGTCAAAGTTCATCCTATTATCAAGCAAAGTAAATTGTTAAAACATATATGTTTGTACAACAACCACATGATGAATTGATGTCTGGGGAGCTGAATAATACCTACAAATGTCTGGGTTGTAGATAAAAGGTTTCATTTTTTATTAATCGTACGAACACGAAATGGAATGCCATCTGGAATTTCATAACCTCGCTGTTTTTTCATTTGTAATTAAATGATTCTGGCATTATTATTATTGGTCTAGATGCAATCCAATAGGTATTCAAGGGTATCTCGATAATTTAGCAAAAGTTCGCGCATAAAATCTGTGCTAATCTATGGATTACATTATACCCTATCACAAACTTTAAAAATAACGTTTCGCTAATTCCTTTGCATTCATATGTTTCTAAGTAAAAATACTCGAAAATATTAAAGTAACACATTAAAAAAATCATATTGCCCTTTCATGGCGATAAATTTCTTAATTCTTCGGAAATTAAGATGTAAGTGAGTGATAGATTGAGTTTCTACTGTAATTATGTATTCCATTTATCATTGCTAAATACCTGAATGGAGATAGGTAAGTGGATCATACAGTATCGCGTGGAAAACTCCGAAGGTTGAATATTTAGGCATTGGTCATACATTCCCGGGAAATACGTATTTCCTTCAAGAATACCTGCTCGAATCTTCCCCATACTGTCTAACACTGTAAAGCGTAATGTACGTATTGGCTCATTGAGGTTCAACATTCATTTAATATAAAATGATATAATGTTAATAGAAATATATAAGTTCATAAGTAAGTGGTGATAAAACTAAAGCCATCTTATATGATAAACGTAGTAGGGCTGCATATCAAATATCATAAAACAATTGTAATTTTTTAAGTATGCTTTAAGAAATCAAAGTGAATTAATAATTGCCGACTTCGTTCTTAAATATACAATAAATATTACATCAATATATCAAATAATCTAAAGCTGATAAAAAGTATTGACGCTATTACATAATATCAAAACCAGATTTCAAATGCTCGCTAAACTTAATGATATTATGAATAAAACGTTCTCTTCGCCTTTCATTTAATTAGAAACATCAAAACGTGCAACAAATCTTATTTCAAAAGTATTTATATTTAGTACAACTTACTTTGGATAGCTTCCATTGAACCTTGGGTAAGTGCAGTCATCATTAGTCCTAGATCCTGAAGACAGAGAGGAGAGACACCCATACCTGTCAGCATAGCCATGGGATCAAAATTCATGGCAGTCAAGTTGGCTTGTTCAAGAAATGTCTGTAGGTCTCTGGGCCCACTTCCAAGGATTTCGGTTAACATTGCAGTTATCAAAGTCATGTTGATTTGTTGAAGAAATGTTTGAATATCTTGGGAACCACTGCCAAGGACTTGGGCTAACATTACCGTAAAATTTTCACCGGCAGTTAATGTCAAATTGTTAAGAACATTTTCAAGTATCGGAAGAGTTACGTCTGTAAGTCCTGCTCCCATACCTGTTATAATGTCTTCGAAGTCAGGTGGTGTTGATGAAGTATCTTCAATAGTAGAGAGAAATTGAAGGAATTTCAGAACATTGTAAATCATGTCTAAATTCTCATTATCCACTCCAAGAAACGATATATTTTTAGATTGTGCAAGTTCAAGGAATCGAAAAGTGGTATTGAAACCCATCCGATCAATAATGTTGGAAGTTGCATTCAGAAGTTTGAACGCAGCCTTTACTTGATTTGTGATGTTCATTCCGGACGAAATGGATGTGGCAAACTTCATAATTCCGTCTGTGTAGATGTCACGTGGAAAATAAGTGTTCGTGTTGTTAACATTACCGAAGTACTGACCATCTATGATGGGTACTGTAATAGCCAGTAACAAAACAAGATTCAATAAGCGCGACATTGTTGATGTCAGGTGTCGCAATGCTGTATTGAGAATTAATACCGCTTGGTTTTTCTGTCTTTATATACTACCAAAGAGACGCTGTCACCTATACATGTTGGCAGCCTTAAAGGAGTTTATCTACTTAAATATTGCTGTTGTTATACCCACCTTTATGCAAACAAACCCCAATTTAATATTTATATAACTTAGCACTGTGTACCTGGCTTTTGAGGATTTTTTAAAGGTTTATGACGAAAGGAAAGGCAAAATATGACCTTGAATTTACATAATTTATCATGAAAAATTACAGCAATTCTGTTTAAAAGCTAACAATGCTTCGGATAACTCTTATTTGGTAAATATCATAGATATTTGTTTTAAAGTTTCGAAAGCTGTAAACAAAATCTAGAACAGGATAGGATTACAACTGGTGGATTACATGAAGTGACCTTAATCACTCTCAATTATGATGTGCAAGCCTTTATATTGCGAAAGTGATCTTCCCCTCAAGTTCGTCATTACATCGTTTCCGAATTTTTTCTAAATACTGTCATTGCGAAATAGGATACAAAGACTAGAATCTACTTGATGCATTGACATAGCTTTAGTAAACGATTACAATTTTTAGCTTGTCTATTTACTGTAGTCATCTAGATATCAGGAAACAACACTAATAGCAATTTTTTTAAAGAAAACAGCAGTAAGAAAAATATACAGAGACGGACTCTTTAAATGTCTGATCAATAGACGTGAAAAGGTTATTTCCTATTCTGGATTTGTGGTCTGTCTTAGGCTATTGAATATTGAATATATAGTAGTTCATTGGTGGAATACATATTATTAACTTAAATCGAAATTGCATGGATAACAGATAGCGACAAAGAAGATGATATGTTTTGTTTGATTTGTTTGCAACTACGTTTTTATTTTTGTTTTATATGATAACAAGGGATCGATCATATAAATAGATGTTGCTATATACAGGTTCCCGTTCGATATAAACATTACCACGTGTGATGTCATATACGTTGTATTCGAGTCCCCTTAGCTATGAAGGCAGCCCTATCCATTGTGTTGGTGTTTAACTATTATATTTGTCGTTTACTTTGTGTTGGTGTCTCTCTGACTACGGCGCCTGTCATTTACTTTGTGTTGGTGTCTCTCTGACTACGGCGCCTGTCATTTACTTTGTGTTGGTGTCTCTCTGACTACGGCGCCTGTCATACTTCGTGTCGGTGTTTCTCTGTCTAAGGCGCCTGTCATTTACTTTGTGTTGGTGTCTCTCTGACTAAGGCGCCTGTCATACTTCGTGTTGGTGTCTCTCTGACTACGGCGCCTGTCATTTACTTTGTGTTGGTGTCTCTCTGACTAAGGCGCCTGTCATACTTCGTGTCGGTGTCTCTCTGTCTAAGGCGCCTGTCATTTACTTCGTGTTGGTGTCTCTCTGACTATGGCGCCTGCCATTTACTTCGTAATGGTATCTCTTTGACTACGGCGCCTGTCATTTACTTGGTAATGGTGTCTCTTTGACTACGGTGCCTGTCATTAAGATCGTGTCGGTGTCTCTCTGACTATGGCGCCTGTCATATACTTTGTTTTGGTGTCTCTCTGACTACGGCGCCTGTCATTTACTTCGTGTTGGTGTCGCTATAACTACGGCGCATGTCAGATACTTCGTAATGGTGTCTCTCTGACTATGGTGCCTGTCATATACTTTGTTTTGGTGTCTCTCTGACTACGGCGCCTGTCATTTACTTCGTGATGGTGTCTCTCTGACTATGGCGCCTGTCATATACTTTGTTTTGGTGTCTCTCTGACTACGGCGCTTGTCATTTACTTCGTGTTGGTGTCTCTCTGACTATGGCGCCTGTCATTTACTTTGTGTTGGTGTCTCTCTGACTAAGACGCCTGTCATTCACTTCGTAATGGTGTCTCTCTTACTACGGCGCCTGTCATTTACTTTGCAATGGTGTCTCTTTGATTACGGCGCCTGTCATTTCCTTCGTAATGGTGTCTCTTTGACTACGGTGCCTGTCATTAATATCGTGTCGGTGTCTCTCTAACTACGGCGCATGTCATATACTTCGTAATGGTGTCTCTCTGACTACGGCAACTGTCATTTACTTCGTAATGGTGTCTCTCTAACTACGGCGATTGTCATTTACTTCGTGTTGGTGTCTCTCTGACTACGGCACCTGTCATTTACTTCGTGATGGTGTCTCTCTGACTATGGCGCCTGTCATATACTTTGTTTTGGTGTCTCTTTGACTACGGCGCCTGTCATTTACTTCGTAATGGTGTCTCTTTGACTACGGTGCCTGTCATTTATATCGTGTCGGTGTCTCTCTGACTACGGCGCATGTCATATACTTCGTAATGGTGTCTCTCTGACTATGGCGCCTGTCATTTACTTCGTATTGGTGTCTCTCTAACTACGGCGATTGTAATTTACTTCGTGTTGGTGTCTCTCTGACTACGACACCTGTCACTTACTTCGTGATGGTGTCTCTCTGACTATGGCGCCTGTCATATACTTTGTTTTGGTGTCTCTCTGACTACGGCGCTTGTCATTTACTTCGTGTTGATGTCTCTCTGACTACAGTTCCTGTCATTTACTTCGTGATGGTGTCTCTCTGACTACGGTCGCTGTCATTTACTTTGTGTTGGTGTCTCTCTGACTACGGCGTTTGTCATTTACTTCGTGTTGGTGTCTCTCTGACTACGGCGCCTGTCATTTACTTCGTGATGGTGTCTCTCTGACTATGGCGCCTGTCATATACTTTGTTTTGGTGTCTCTCTGACTACGGCGCTTGTCATTTACTTCGTGATGGTGTCTCTCTGTCTAAGGCGCCTGTCATTTACTTCATGTTGGTGTCTCTCTGACTACGGTCGCTGTCATTTACTTCGTGTTGGTGTCTCCCTGACTACGGTCGCTGTCATTTACTTTGTTTTGGTGTCTCTTTGACTACGGTGCCTGTCATTTACTTCGTGATGGTGTTTCCCTAAAAGCTCAGGATGCCCTATTCTTGGTGTTGGTGTGTTCCCTCTACAGAGAATGACAGATACTTAACCTATTGAAAAAGAACAAGAAAATATCAGCATGTCAACATAATCATAATCTAAACATAAATTCAATCAAACAATGGAAGCATCTGAACAAAAGAAAGATTTACACGGAACCTCCTGAAAATGTACAGTTAGAATAAGACTAGGTGTTCCGGAGGAAATCACTTTGATGACTGTACAACTTTCCCATAATCAAAGACACGACAGACTGTTCTACATCATCTGCTTATCTCGAGTTTTCCCTACAACGAAACCAACCTGGACAGCTTTCCACCAAGCTGAATGATAAAGGTGGTGATTTCCATTTCCCTATTGTGAATTTTCCATTTCTGAATAGCAATACCCAGGCATCTCCAACCTATGGTATTTACATGTCTAAGTTGATTCAATGTTCAAGGGCCTGTTCCCATTATCACGATTTTTGGGAAACTGGAATTACTGTACAGCTCGGTGGAAAGCTGTCCATGTTGGTGTTGTTGAAGGAGATCGAGATAGGAGGCTGGTGTAGAAGAGTCTTGTATGTGATTTCCAATTTATGATTGGTTTATACGACGGACGTGGTCAATACATTTCTCGAAACGTCATAAACATACGCTGAGTCTGTACTTTGTGATGTCATATGTGTTGTGTTGGGGCCCTTTCGTTTATGCTGTTGTATCGAACAAACGGGTCAAACCATTAAATGAACTACAATGTTCATTTTCGTTCCGGACCGTTTTCAATGACTAAGCTCGCAAGCTTTGACTGAGGGGTCCAGACGGAACCAAGATGGCTGCTCGGATAACAAATTAAATAAATGCAATTGGAATTTGACAATAACCTTACGTTTCTACATATGCTAAAATGGATAAAAAGAAAGTATATATTTTAATATTCTTGTATATGATCGAAAACTACCGTAAGTGGCACCATTTCTTTATATTATGACATTATATCGCGAATATGAATTACGACAAAACGCATTTCAGTTAAAATAACTATGTATCAGTGTTTATCTTCATACTAACAATGCGGACTATATACCTGCCAATAAATACGCTGTTAAGAAGTAACGTGTTATCTCTATTGCATATCAAATACTTAAAATATTGCAACCGCATGATTTGTTTTTGTTGAGTATTGTAGATATGTTGTATTCAGTTTATTTAATCATAATAATATGCTTGAGCATTTTAATACAGAACATGGAAAAGAAATGACTGTTCCTGCATTATCTCTATATAAAGAGTAACTTTAGATAAATTTAGTCATACTATGTATGGTATATCTATGTATCAACTGTCCTAGGGCTTTATGATATTTGTTTTTCCAGGTTTCTGTTTGAAGCAAATAACAATGTTCGAAAGTTAAAGTTGTACCAGAAAACTATAATTATATTACAATTTGATTGATAATTTTATGTTTCATGTATGTAAGAAATAATGTTAATATTGCGCCTTTAGTATATTAACCACAAATTCTTCAAATGTTTGCACCAATATTCTACCCTTAGTAATAAACGTAATTGTTTATTAATACAATTTTCTTGGATCAATTAGCCATCTCACAGAAATCTTTGCTGAATACAGGTTGAGCTGAAGCACATGGATGAATCTTTAATTTTTCAAATTCAAAAATTAAAAATAAGGAATAATTTTCCATTTTCTGTATCATATCAACAAAGTGTTACATAGGACTGTATTTACATCCTTTGACATCTATCACTATAACGTCATTAGTAATTAATGTGTTCACGTGTTTGGTTGCTGTATCAATGGAGCCGTTGTAATTTGATGAAGAACATAAGAGGTTTAAGGAGAGCAAACCATTATACATTTTATAAATTGTACCAATTCACAATGTAATATTCATTCTTGAAAAGAAAGGTTATCAATACATGAAAAGTTAAATGTATTTTAATTTCCAGAACTTGCTTTATCTATAGTGGTAATATTTCTTACCGGCTTATTTTTGATTGATACATAACTGTTTTTATTTACTTTAATGATGTTAATTGAAAAAAATAGGATCTCAATCACCTTCTTAGAATAAAGTAAGATGAAGGAAATGGAAACTTGTATTCGAGAATTTTTGATATATTTAATGATGAATAAATTATACACAGCTGTGTACAGTCTACTTTTAAAAAAAAACTTATTTCGTACATAGATAACATTGATTTACCACCGTAAAAATAAATAACGTATTTAACAGAAATTACAGCATGTATTCAAAATAAATATACTGATTATATACTGTTTGATGAAATATTTTTTTCTAATAAAATTGAATTTTCTGCTCTCGTTAGTGATGTATATCATCAAACACAGCTCTTATGACATACTATTATGGTACTCAGTCAAGTTAAGCTTAATACCAGTACAGGATCATCAAAGATTCTTTACACCGCTCTCAAATATTATACAGAAGATAAGAAAAAAGGAAAAGCACATCGGTCTCAAATATTATACAGAAGATAAGAAAAACGAATAGCACACCGGTCTCAAATATTATACAGAAGATAAGAAAAAAGGAACAGCAAACGGGTTAAAAAGGTTAGTTAAAATGAATGTATTTCAGATATTTAGCCAATAAACGTAGGAATTACAATAAGAACAAATTTTATGAAATAATCTTTGCTTCATTGAAAATGCATGGCTATCAATCGATAAAATTCTATTCAGAAAAAGTAACATGCTCATGCATTGTTCAATAAAATTTTCTGAAGAACAGAAAAATTGTTTATAAATAAGCAAAGCAGGCGTTTTCATTTTTTGATCCTATTTTACTATTATCTCTTTTGCCATAAAACATGCAAAAACAACAAGAAAAACAATACATAAGTTTCTGATAAAAAGAAAACTAAAGATATTTATGGTCATTGACTTGTGTACTCATTTGATTAACAAATAATTAAACAACAAAATGAAGAATGATTTCCTTAAAATATTTGCACAATATACATTTTACAATGCACATGGTACTGGCTTCGTTTGCTATTTAAATAATTAGTGGATAATTACATAAAATAAGGAAAATAATTGCAAAATGATTTACATCTGAATGAGAGTATGAATACTATTGTTTTATCCTTATCTTATATTTATAAAATTTCCTTTCCTTGACTATAACTATCGACTTTGCAGGTAAGATATAATAAAGAAAGAAGTCTGTCAATTAATATTTTTTATCATTTAATGAAAATATGTGAAATCTGCCTTAGATTGGTGTCTTTTTGTTGTTCTTAACAAAGAGATGCTATTACAAAGTCATTATTATTGTGGATGTCTGAAAACAATGTATCAGAAACTAGAAATCTTCCAAAATACAAACATTCGATGTGAAGTGTCCGGTAAAGTTTGTCATTGGTCGCCATATTTGAATGTAAATGCTGTTGGAGCCTGTTCTTCAAAGCGGACCAAAACTGTGTCACATGCATGTCGTAACGGCCGGATAAAAGAAAGCGGTTTTGGTGTCTCTATAACGACTAAGTCTCCTTAACAGTTTAACTGTCACATACTATGTGTTTATATATAAATCTGTTAATTTAGTCCCAGTAAGTTCAAGCTTCTTTCTATTACGATATCAGGTCTTGTCAATGGCTGGTGGTTTTACCATCTTTTGTATCATATAACTATATCTGTAGCCTGTGTGTAAATTTCAAGATATTATCTCATCGATTTTTCTCTTTGATGTAACGTCCTACATTTCCTGTCTTCAGCGGTCACGTTAATTAGTCTGATAGATATTTTTGTAGCGTTTGTTGGTTTAACATATCAAGTTTTGTGTTTGACCAGTGTGTGAATATGATATATGTTACCGGCAGCTGCACTTTCTTATTAGAAGTTATATAAAATCCAAGTAAAATTTTGCCAATCAATGTATCCATCTCCGTGTAAATAGTCTTTCTCGTTCATGTTTTTCACGGGTGGAGTTATGATGAAGCCTTCAAACAAAAACGTGACAATTGCAATTTTTGTTTTTGGTTTTGTTGGGTTTTTTGGGGGAGAGGGGGCGTGATGTATGAATTTTCAATTGAAGTATTTCTGACAATGTTAAAAATGAAAATGTCCGTCTATATGAAATAATTTATCACAAGTAACTGATCAAGATGAACTGTAGTGTGCAATACATGACATTATCGACCGCATAGTCTGCAATGTGACGGCATGTCAACACCAAAACAACCGTTAAACAGCTACATGATTGAAATGGGGAAAATATTCATGTTTCAAATCTCGTTTTTGGGATGGTAATTCATAAAACGTTAGCGTGAGTTACAAAATAATTATATCATTTGGTCAATTGATGTTTTACCATTGGGATTTTTTCCATATAAATTCATAGTTATTAACAAAGCTAAATGCTTGGATTTAGAGATGATTGTGATTCACACCAGTATATCACATAACACAGTATACATACAGGTCTACACTAGGTGAAGGGACCACTAGGTACACCGTGTTATATGTAGGAGGCTCCATATTCAAGGTCATTGTCCATGAGTCATAACCAGTTTTATTCAAGTCTTTAAAAAAATCGTGTCATATGGTGTCTAGCTTCGGTCATTGTGAACAAGGGGGCACTTATTCAGACGTAATGAGTTTTATTCAAATATTTGTTATTAGAACATTTAACTTAAAAAGTTTGTATAGCGTACAGGAAATTGTGTATTGTGTGAAATGTCCTTAAATAAAGTGACGGCATAGATATATGCAATAGATACTGAAGGAGTTCTTATTACTGACCCAATCTTCAATATTGTGAAATAACATTTAAATAAACAGTATATCATGTACTTATATAGCCAAACTCTTCGTACGACATTCATGTAAGTGTATTGTATGAGATGTCCTTAATTGGATCGAACGCATAGATATATGCAGTAGATGACAGAAGAGACCTTACCAAAAATAGAAAATGAGGCCAACCCACAAAACGAAACAAAAAAAGACATTAAAACAGAAAAAAGACATTAAAACAAAAAAAAAGACATTAAAACAGAAAAAAAACAATAAAACAGGAAAAAAGACATTAAAACAGAAAAAGACATTTTAACAGAAAAAAGAAATTAAAACAAAAAAAGACATTAAAACAGACAAAAAGACAACAAAAAACCCTATCATGAATAAATTATAGAACATGTCTTTAATTTCTTCTATTTTATTATGGAGACATGTGAATTTAAGAATCCTTTTCATACATAATAATACTACTGTAATGTTATTGGTTTTTCTCTCTGGTTTGGAGGCCAGAACAGATTTGAAAAAAATAATAGATATCGTGAACAGAAGATTTATGAACAAAAATGTGGTTTGTTTCATAATTTCCGCAAAAATATGTCTTTTTGCTTCAAACTTCGGTTTGCATCTGGTGGAACAACAAAAACAAAACACACAAAAAACAAAAACATAAAATAAAACCTCGAAAAACAAAGAAAAAATATATGTGCCGGCACAACTGAGACAAATGATGAAACTGCGGAGATATTCCTAGCTGAAAAGATAGCAAAAAGTTCTTATCAAATTAATTATCTATTTCTCTAATTATAATTACTCCAAAAAGATCATGCGGTAAAGTGAATTTAAAACAAAGGAATGCGTGGAATGTTTGGATGTTATCACTTTGTAAAATATATGATCCTGCCGCGATATCGGAACATTGCGAAATACTTCAATGTAATTTGCATACATACAAGGATGGGTTTATAGCAAGGACGATATGCCATGCAGTTTATCAAAAGCCTATCCCACTTAAAGCTTTGTGTCATCTGATATATTCAGCTGTTGGTGTGAACAACATGGAACTTTAATTTGCTTTAAAGAAAACAAGAAGTATGTAGATGGAAAATGACTCACTTCTTCTCAAGTCGTATTTAATACATTTACATATCATGTTGCAGAATTTCTGTCAACACCTTTATATAGATAAACTGTTAATAACAAAAGAGCTTAATGTTTAATTTGAAAAGGAATGCGATTGTATATATTATATTTTCACAATTAGAAATGGAGTTTTGCCTTTTTACCTATCGGCATTTCAGTTTTTATTTTATTTATTTTCCAAAACTTTTCTACTTGAACATATTTAACTGTCGTTAAAAAAAGCAGAAAAAAATAAAAAGATTTCATTTCAAACCAAAAATGCTTCTAAAATATATAACCGAACATTTTAATCTGAGACCCTTGATGAAGTATGTAAATGAAAATAAGATTCGGAATTTCGGAAGGATAAGCGTCTTCTGCTTCATTGACGAAGCCCACCATTTCGATCAAGATCAAGTGTGGTAATGCGTTAACATGAATAAATGTAGTATGTAATTATATTAAGATAAAATCTTCCTATGCCGAAAATGAGAGAGATGATCCTGTATGGTTTTAGATTAGATCTTCTTATGCCCAATATAAGTTAAATAATCCCCTATGTTTTAAGATAACATCTTACTACGTACAATATAAGTTCGATAATCCTATATAGGTTTATGATAAGATCTTCCTATGCTCAATATAAGTTAGATAACCCGTATGGCTTAAGATAAGATCTTCCTATGCTCAATATAAGTTAGATAACCAGTATGGTTTAAGATAAGATTTTCATATGCTCAACATAAATTAGATAATCCCGTATAGTTTAAGATAAGATTTTCATATGCTCAACATAAATTAGATAATCCCGTATAGTTTAAGATAAGATCTTCCTCTGCTCAATATAAGTTAGATAACCCGTATGCTTTAAGATAAGATCTTCTTCTGCTCAATATAAGTTAGATAACCAGTATGGTTTAAGATAAGATTTTCATATGCTCAACATAAATTAGATAATCCCGTATGGTTTAAGATAAGATCGTACTATGCTCAATATAAGTTAGATAATCCCGTATAGGTTTAAGATAAGAACTTCTCATGCCCAATATAAGTTAGATAACCCGTATGGTTTAAGATAAGATTTTCATATGCCCAACATAAATTAGATAATCCCGTATGGTTTAAGATAAGATCGTACTATGCTCAATATAAGTTAGATAATCCCGTATAGGTTTAAGATAAGATCTTCCCATGCTCAATATAAGTTAGATAACCCGTATGGTTTAGTATTCATTTTAATCTGAAGCTTTTTTTCTTTTAATTTTTTTCAGGTTTAATATAAAATAATACAATATGGTAGAGAAGAAAAATAGAAACCCTATATAAATAAGCAATAACATTCCAGCTGGACAGCATATACATAGCTGATAGCAAGGTTTCACATTAACAATGATATATGAATAGATTAAAAGAGGAAGGAAGGAAGTTAGATGTAAAATTCAACAACATGAAATTCTATGTCTTATAAGTTTATAATTTTGTTCACGTAGTGTCTCGTTCGCAAAGGTTGTAAGATCTAATGTAATATTATAAGGTAATGAATGCAAATACCAGTTAGTTTCATTATTTAACTGCATTAGCATAGTGGAGGTAGTTGATGGAACTGTACTCCACTTGCAGTCGAGGATGATAAATGTATTCTTAATGGTTCCAAAATTGTAATTTTTGAGAATTTTTCAACTTTTTATCTGCTTATAAAACATCTGATATCAGATGAAAGTTTTATTTGAAGTTGGTGAAAGTAAAAATGACTGGCAGTTTTGCTTTAAATAAATGTGTGGTCTCAGTTCCTAGTTTCAAATATGTCTCTTCAAGACAATGTAAGAAGTTCGAAAAAAGTATGCAAACGTTTATTGACAGAATATTTCATGAAATTGAATCACTTTCTAACTTTGTCAATGATCAAAGACGATAGCGGGGTGACCTCGATACTTGCTTTCTTTCACCAGTTTCAAATCGAGTGGCTCCAATTATCTGATATCCGATTTTCCCATGATTCTTTCGGTAGACTTACGTGATTTTCAGTCCAGACATGGCGTGTGTACTTGATTGAACTAATGTCTTTTGGTCAGAGCTAAAATTAGTATAATTACACGAATTTGAGATTCAAATATTAATAGTGTCAGTTACTTGTACACCCTGGGACCTTGTTTGTGACTAAGGCTAGACATTTGATATACAGACACATTCTCTATTCACACACGAATATACGTGAAACTAATATAGGTATTTAACACTGGAATGTCAGTATGCTCTGTTCTTATGCAATAAGGTCTTTTAATGTATACATTCATAACTGAGAACAACTAACCCTAACCCAGGCTGTTCATGATTTAAATCACAATAGCATGAAAACAATAAAGTTAATTTGCTTTATTTTTCAATTCTTATAGAAATTTAATGTATTTTGAATTCAATGTCAATGGAATTTATATGTACATATATTCAGATTTGTGGTTTTTATACTGTTTGATATGATTTTCTTCATGTAAACTAATTTAGACCGACAACACTGGTGTATAGAAACAGTAAGGTAGCTACAGTAACAATGGGTATTAAACCGAAGGTCTCTTGGCAGGGTTATCAACAATATAAATGTGTTTTTATAACTCACATGACAGGAAATCAACACGCCAACGCGCAAGCTGAATTTGGTTAAGTGTTAACACAACGCTCATTGAAATTATCGATTTATGACATTTAATTGTTTACACAGTGTACATTTAAATGCTTGTTTTGTTTACCAAACAGTATTGGTTAAATGCACAGACGACAGCAATTTGTTTACAAAGTAAGATGAAGAAATATTCACAGCATAATATATATATATATATACCAATGGCATTTTTTCGCAAGAGGTGTGAATTATTGACCAAGAACTAAAAAAATAAATATTGTGATACCTTGTGATTTTGTTATTATTTAAATTATTCGTTGTAATGTGATTTCAACAAAACCAAGATTATCAAAACGCGATATCTTTGAAATGCGTGGCAACATCCTGTCTAGTTATACAATGGATACGTTTTAACAAACACGTTCTTGACTAGTAACGCACACATTAATAATAACGTACCTTCACATAATTCTACAGATGGAACTGATGAACATCATGGCTTATATTGGGAAGCAAAATGTTTCACAAATAAAGGGTAGCATCTCTTTGCCTAGCATAACACTACTGTATGTAATGACCATTAACCCGGGAAGTGGCGTTGTGATGTTATATTAATATATTATATAACAAAAAAAATGCTAGATCCCAATTTTTTATTTACCATTTTTTAACTTTCTTTCATGTTTTGTTTTCTTCTGATGTCATTAACACAGTGTATCACGGAGTATATAACGTAATAAGTACTTTGATACAACTAACTGGAACACTTGGGAACTCATATAATTGTGTATTGTCTGAATTATATTCTTGTCCCACTTACATTCAAGTCCGATACTACTACTAAACTTGTCTTACCTTTGTGTTGTGTTTATTTTGTTTTTGTCTTGTCTTTTTCTTTTCTTTGTTGTTTTTTTAATGCTTATGGTATTAGGGCAATGAAACTAACCATGTAACATCGTGATATTAGACATATCTTAAAGTGAGAAAAAATAATTAAATTTGATATTGTTTGTTTAATAATTTTGTAACAAGATGAAAATGCTAGATCATTGGAGCCATTGTTGTAGTGTGGTGGTGATGTGCTCCAGATACGGTATAGACGGAGGCGCCTGCACACATATGCTCAACATGTTGACTTAAATGATTGACCTGGTCGTGGGACATAGGGTGCTTTGTTCCTTTAGATACCAAAAACATCAGTCTTGTCTGAAAAGACAAAAAAAATTATTTCTTAATCTGTACTTGATATTTAATCTTTAGGTGAAAATAAATCGATTGTTATGACAAATGGTCAATATATCTTTAAAGGATAATTCAACACTAATTTTATTTATTGATATACCATAAATAACAGTTACAATATTTGTTAGATTATTTTAAGGATTGATTTTCGATATTGTTACTTGCATGGACTTATGATGGGAAGTGAACCTCGTGCAATCGAAGATCTAAAAACGGCACATACATAGAAATTAATTTCTATTTGTATATCAAAAATCAAATGATCGTACTTTTTCAACTGATTCCAATATTTATACTTATCAATATTTATCTAAATTGTTGATAACAACAGTGATCACCTCAGCTGCTAGAAGGCCTTCCTCCGTGTGCACGTTAATACCATGGTGTGTAGAAAATTTCTCCAGATAGCAGTTGTCTGCCAGTTTCATAACCAGGTAATTCTATCAGTAAAAATGGTTGATCTTAGTTCAGTTATTATTGGTTTTTATTTTGAAATAAATTTAATTTCAGGTAAGTATTAGCTGAAATTTAATTTTATATCACATTATAACAAAAAGAAACGATATTCTTCGAATTGATTTCAAATTTCGCCATTAGAGATTCTTTTTTACACAAGAGCGGCATCATTTTATCATAACTAAATTTAAAACAAAAACCGAAAAACAAAAAACGGAAAAAAAAAAGAAAAAGAAAACATTAGATATCGCCATAGAAAGTTTAGGCTTGTCCATTCGTAACAAGAACTATACACATACACATAATTAGTGAATGAACACGGCCACCACAATGTTGATATTTCCATTAATTTTACTGATAAGTTAAGGAGACAGTGTACAAGGATTTTTACACGTCTGCAATATCCTAACTGGTGCTTTTAATATGCAAATGAATCTTCCAATATGAATATATTATTGTTCGATAAAACTAGTTTTTTATTTACCAGTCCTGCCTGTCTTTACGTTCGGACTGCAGACTGCCCATATCTTAATCTAATGTTCGAGATGAGATGCGTCAGTAAAGTATACATACTATTCAAAAAGACGTTTACCTTGACTACATATAACTATTTGAAACGGTACATACGTCCTTTCGAAAATGTTTCCTTTCTCAAGAAAATAGGGCAAAAATATTTAAACTACTTTGGAAATTTTGACATTGTGTGCTACTTTGTATGTGTTGAATTTGGAGATTTAGGGAATATTTCTAATCTTAGGTACCTTTTTAAGACTACACATTTGAAGCAATTCATGTAAATAATATAATAATAAAACTGTTATAATGTTATATCATGATAATGACGCTATCTTAATCATAAGTATATAACATCTATTTCCATATACATCTTAGGATTTTAGGCAACAAACAATAAAAGTAAACACTACATACGGAAGCGGCATCGTAGTAAAAAAGTGTGGGATCTAATTCGTTGGACTCATGTGCGTGGTGGTGAGGTTTGACAGTAGTAGCCGCGTATATCTGAAAAATGTAAAACAATACATAAGGTTACTCCTTCTTTGAATCTATCATAGTTTATTATAAACAAAAATGATGTAATTACATCATACATTCACTGATTGATAAGAATAATTAAATAAGAATAATGTAAACAGCTGATCTAGATGTCAATATGGATCTAGATGTTGGATGGTTTTCATACTTCACCTGGCCAATTACGCAGACAGCGACAAAAACAACACCCTGCATGTTGGAATTTCTTTAACCACAGACAAGTAGGTCGAAAATGCCGTGAAAATGAAATTCGTGCACTGGACTCAGTGTTCCCCTCTATATACTGATCATCGATAAGGCAAGAGAGGCAATGTAAAGGGAATCTACCAAAAATACAAAACCAAATCGCAAACGCAGATAAGAATTGTTCCAATAAATGTCTCAAATTCAACGTAGACTCATAACAACTTAAACAGAGTTCCTTCTCAAATTCAACGTAGACTCATAACAACTTAAACAGAGTTCCTTCTCAAATTCAACGTAGACTCATAACAACTTAAACAGAGTTCCTTCTCAAATTCAACGTAGACTTATAACAACTTAAACAGAGTTCCTTCTCAAATTCAACGTAGACTCATAACAACTTAAACAGAGTTCCTTCTCAAATTCAACGTAGACTCATAACAACTTAAACAGAGTTCCTTCTCAAATTCAACGTAGACTCATAACAACTTAAACAGAGTTCCTTCTCAAATTCAACGTAGACTTATAACAACTTAAACAGAGTTCCTTCTCAAATTCAACGTAGACTTATAAAATCTAAACAGGTTTCCTTCTCACATTCAACGTAGACTTATAAAATCCAAGACAGAGCTCCTTCGGTTTCCTTACATTTTAGACAGACATTAAGAAATATTTCATAAGGTTTATCATTTATCAAAGTTTGTGCTTCGATTGATCAACCTCAAATTCAAATAAAAACGTATACAGATAAATCCATCATTTAACACACAAGATATAGATCGGTGAAAACCAATTAGTTACAAATGAATGGATACCGACAAATTTTAATACTCCAGCTAACATGTCATATTCATGTACCTACACAAATCACAGAATTTCATTAACAGCTGATGTGGTTGATATTTGATGACCAGTGCAGGATTTCATCTGAGCCACCGAAAATGGCTTATAGCTTAATGCATCTTTTTTACATTGTATTATCTTATGTAGACTTCAATACCACACATAGAAATGTCCCTCAATGAAATAGTACTGACAAGCTTATAATCTTGTTACGTTACGGAGTTAACGTACAGCAAATAAAGCCCAACAGCTAGGTTACAATTCAACTTAACGACAAATACATTCTATACAGTAAAATTACAAATATTGTGATGTTGTACAGAGCTAACTACTAATTAATCAAATGTCAGAACTTATCTTTCGGTGGAAATCATCCAAATGCAGAGGAATTCACAATAGATTGTCCAGAAAACAGGGTAACCGAAGAATAATCCAACAATTGTTTCCTCGCTGGGTATATATAAGTGCAAGTCCACAAGGCGCTATCACTAAATCACTGTAAAAGTCCTTACTTCACAGACTGAAGTCTCAAAGTAAGCCCACTCAAGGCGTTAATACTTCAAAAAGGCTGCTCATGCTCAGTCCCATCAGGTTTATATACACTAAAGGTTTCTAGAAAGGAACTTTCTAGATGATTCTTGACTACCAGGTACCTAGCTTGTTTACCTGTGGCTATAAAAACTTCCGGAAACACCCAGGTAATTCTAATAACCGAGTTTTCTAGAAAACAAACTGCCTAGCACTATCCACACATTTTGTGACAAATAATCATAAACAAGTGGTTTTTTATGTAAACAATCAATATGATACAATGCATGTAAACACAGCACATCTGAATTTGGATGAATAAACAACATTTATACATAACAATCTACTTAACCTAAATCTATATCGTAAGATTCTGGGTAGAAATCGGCATGTGATATGGACATTCTGGTAACCTCCATTGCATTTTGGTTCGTTTGGGATCGGCACAAAACATCTTGGTTTATATTGTTTGAATTCGTTCCTTAACAACTGTTGATAAAATGGAAAACAAAGTATATGCTATGTGTCCGAAACATTGGTCACCATAAACATATGAAAGAATTTGGGATTCTGTCTCCGTCGGCAATGGAGAATCGTGGCTGATAGAAGGTGACAATCTCCTTCAAAAACATAGCAACTGTTTCATGCAATGATATATATGTGTACATCAAAAATTTTTGGACTTTGGACTGAATTGCACAGGAAACCAACAGAACGAATACAGCATTGGTGTAATGTGTTCTCACTTTGTGCATGACTACCCAGATATGATGCAGTATTCTGTTTAAGGTAAACTAATTAGTATATCATATCTACTTAAGAACAATGTATTGTCCCACTCCCAAAGAGAAGGAACAAGTGAACGTACTACATCCAGCTTTGCATAAATCTGTGTTGAGGAATTGTCTGGTAGTTTCATGTTTCGCAAAAGGGGTTTACCGGCTCTATAAGATTTTTTTATGCGAATTAATCCATTTAAAACGAAATAATTGATAACTCATTCGTTTGATCACCGACATTACACTGGAAATCTTAATGGCAAACGACCCGTTCTTTCTTAAATAAGCTTAATCATATAATTGAAGTCTATCGACTTAAATAGCCTCTCATTCAAAACCACCAATGATTGGGGTTTTTATCATTTTTAAAGGATATTCCATTGTGATATTATCTGAGATGAGTTCGATGCTTGTTAATATACCCTGTTGTTATTCACCAGGGTAAAACTTTGAGAAAATTATTATGTCACGGCAGATACTGATGACCTTATCACTTCCCATGTAATTCTTGCTTTCAATGGTATTTTCCCCTCGGTTTATCGAGTCAGGATTCTGCAGACATATTGGTGTTTTCTTGTTAAGGTAAATAAGCCTCATTTTCGGATGGTTGTTTTGTAAATAATTAGAAAAAAACTATCTGCACATGAAGGATATGAATGATACTTGATATGTACAACTATCTAATTACCGACATTGTTTTAAGCTTTCTGTTTATATAGATATCTTCGTAAGAAAACCATACTATTAATTAAAACAAACCTACCTTTACATTCTCCTATATAGATATATATTTTTCATTTATCACGTGTACCGGTTATATTCCAGATTCCCTCCTAACTGGTAATTCCATCCTGATTTACATTCTTTGAGAATTCTGCCTTTTGGACCTGTTGAATAAAGTCATGTATAGACAAATCTTGTTTTAAGTAGATTTCTTATTCAATGAAAACATTAAATGGAACGAAAGAAAATGTTGATTTTTACTGCAGCCAAACGATTAGCTATATTCTTTTCTGAAGTTGTTTTGAAAGTTTTGTTTTGTGATTCCTAAACATCGTATTGTTGTTTTCATTTTCCAAAAACAGCGATAGCACAGTGAACGTCGATATATTGAAATCATTATGTTATGATCATTAACATGATTTATTACTTTGAAAAATCTATTCTTTAAGCTGAAAACTATAAAATATGTTCTATCTATTGTTTTAAACTGCGTGAATAACTGATAGTATCACATTAACAGAATTTATCATCGATTCATCTCTTTCTAATTTGCCATTAAAATACAGTTAAAATATGACAAAATTAAACAGACTTGACCATATATTTGTTTCTAGTGAATTGTTTGGCATGTATTTCACCCGTCTACTGTTTTCTTTATTTACTTATACTGTTTTTACGCTGAGTAATACTCTTTCAACAGTCTTAGCATTTTTAAAAAATTATTTTATTTTTTAAATTGCCGCTTCCTCCCAACCATAGAATAACATCAAACGACACTTCGGAATGATGCGGTATTATTTTATTTAAACAATTGGAGACATTGTTGTAGTATGATGGTGATGAGCAATCGAAACCTTGTATACATCTAGACCTGCGCACATGTGTTCCACGTGCACACTTGACGCTAATACATCACCATGGCTCATCAATGTATGGTTGCCTTTGGCTACGAGAAACATCAAATTATTCTGAAAGAGAAATATAATGTTTTGGTTAGTTGTATAGTTAAATCCCGATACAAATGTATGTGATCGTTTTACGTGTAAATGACAAAAATGTACTTGCCTCGAGTTGCATAAGACCGTCCGTTGTGTGCACCAGGGGCCTTTGGATATTTCTCAGCTTCTCAACATAGCAATGATTTCCGCGTTTCATAACCATTTGATGCTGTGGAGATATTAATGTATATATTTAAACATATTTCAACGTCATTGAGAATAAATGTTATCTTAAGACTTCATTTCAAATGATGGAATTCAGTGGTCATAATTCGAAATATGTCCTCCACTTCGTTCAATAGCTCAGAAAAAAATGTTGTATATACCCAAGTTTATCTTTTATATCAAAGAATGCCGGTGAAAACTACTCCGTGGTATGATTATATTTTAAATTGTCTTATCATCAAACGACCGTTTATACAGCTGTCTATCCGCTAAATAACAACAGGCTTCACAAATTTCTGAAAGTATACTCATAAGCGAAGAGTAGTACATACAATATGATTTCCATTCATGTTGATAACTGATTGAAAAAAAACACCACAATCAAGTGTACTTACCGAAAGGGCGTCATAGTAGAAGAGAGCCTGATCAAACTCGTTTGATTCGTGGACATGAGGACGATGAGAAGGAGGTATAGTAGTCATACTGTAAATCTTGAGGGAAAAGAAAATATCAAGGAGTTTCACACAGAAATTGCTACCGCTCAGAAATTGCTAACGTTCAACACAGAAATTACACTTATACATAACAAATATATATTATTGTAGTGTTAATATTCAAATCGCGTCAGTTTCTTAACTCAATTATGGATACAATAAACATACTTTTTTATCATGGAAGCAAACAGACAAAGTAACTAAAAATCTTACACCTTCCTAATAGAATTGTAGTAAGGATTTCAAGAAATGTCTTCCATCGCAACAAACAACGGTTACGTACCTGCCCAATAACGCAAACGATGACAAACAATGAAAAGTGCATCTTGTTTAGGTACTGTTATACTGAGGTCTTCTCTCGACGAAAATGAACTAACACTATCTACACATTATATACTACTGGACACGGAGGTTCTTAAGGGGCGTCCTACATACTCCAGCATATTTGCAATATCCGGAAAATGTGCAGGTTTTTTACTTTAGTTTTATACATTTTTAAACCCAATATTACATTATGCTTTATACTATGAAGTTGAAAATGTATATATCAAACATTAGTCATTATTTAATAATCCAAGTATCCTTTCTTTTATTTATGGATACAAGAGTTTATAATCAGACGTATAGGTTTCATTGGCGATTCAAACATCCGTCTAAATTCGTTCGATTTTATGAACATATTCACATATCTTTGAATTATGCAATTCACAACATATGTCGATTCCCTTCCCGCTCGGAAACAGAGATCGTGACAAGTTTGTACTCTGTCACGTAGCCAAGCTGTTTGTTCCTACGAGTTCATGGGTCTAAAATTATGCCTATGTTGGGTCATGAGAGAACTATTTAATCTTAACTTCGTCGTTCTAACGGCAGTTTTCCCATTTTGGTTAAAATATGTCGATTTTGTTAGTTTCGTATTAAATGTGATATATATTTAGAAATGAGTGACATTTGATTGGGAACGGATCATAAGAAATGTCACTTATAGTCGCAAAAGGTTTAGTTAACAGCAAGTGTTTAAAACAAACCGAAAGCATAACTGAAGACGTAAGTCCTTTCATTTATAAATGAATGTATATATCAACTCCGTAACAAAATACAAGTGTACCAGTGAATTAGGAATGCTCCCTGTAAACGAAATTACTGAACACAAAATTTTAATTTTAACACAAGACAATGATTTTGCAGTTAAGGGCTTGCAAGTCCTGAATTTGAAATATATTCACATTCTCTTAGTATGACCATTGTATACACCAAGTTTCATGGCCCTAGTTTTAAAGCAAGCAAAGATACACCCATGGTACAAAATTTAACAAAGGGATTATAAAGAAGGGTTTATAGCCCCAAAAATTGCTACAATGTATCTTTCTTAAGCGTGACTGATGTATATATCATTAAGATGTTACTGACTTTAACATTGCTACACTGCATATTGTGTTAGTACTATCGATGTATACATCAAGACTCATTATCCTTACTGAAATGAAAGCAAAGCTATGATCTGGATACAAAATTTTAACAAAGGGTAATAAATTTGTACTTTAAGATTGCGGGGCCTGAATTTGGTACACTGCACATCTTCTAAGTATGATTAATCAATAGATAACTCAGTTTCATTATCTCCTTTTTGATGCAAGCAAACATATACTCTAGAAAACAGTTTTCAACAAACGGCAATATTCTGTAGTTGAGGGATCCAGGGCTCTGAATTTCGTACACTGCTCATTTTCAAAGTATGAATAAATGTCATTATCCCAGTTTAAATGCGAACAAAGTTATGCTCGAGATAAGAGCAATCATTTTGTAATTGGGGGATCTAGAGCTCTGAATGTGGAACACTGTACATTGTCATAGTATGATCAGTGTATTCACCTAGTTTCATTAACCTCATGCAAATACGAGCAACTTAACGTTACGCTCCGGACACAAAAAGACGGACGGACAAACCGGGGACCATGTGCTCCCCGATAATGAAATAAAACAAACAATAAGTAGTTACAGTAGACAAGACATATGTTGTCTATTTTACCAAGACATGATGACATTTTATACAGAACGAGGTTAACATTAATTCTCACAGCCAGTGTATGTTTGCTTCAAAATTATTTTTCTTTCTCGCAATAGAACATGTTGAGTACTGTGTCACCTACATGTCAAAAATGCTTGAAACATCAATACCGATTAACCATTAAACAAGTTATAGAAATATTGCATACTATCAAAATATAATTACCGTTATAGAAAATGATATCAAGTGTGATCCCGCCAGCTTATTGATTACCATTATACAAGAATAATTATCACGTGTTATCCCACCAGCTTATTGATATAATGAATACCATTATACAAGAATAATTATCAGGTGTTATTCCAACAGCTTATTGATATAATGAATACCATTATACAAGAATAATTATCACGTGTTATTCCAACAGCTTACTGATTACCATTATACAAGAATAATTATCAGGTGTTATTCCACCAACTTATTGATATACTGAATACCATTATACAAGAATAATTATCACGTGTTATTCCACCAACTTACTGCTAAACTAATTACCATTATACAAGAATAATTATCACGTGTTATTCCACCAACTTATTGATATACTGAATACCATTATACAAGAATAATTATCACGTGTTATTCCACCAGCTTACTGATTACCATTATACAAGAATAATTATGAGGTGTTACTCTACCAGCTTATTGATATACTGATGGATTACCATTATACAAGAATATTTATCACGTGTTATCCCACCAGCTTATTGATAAACTAATTTGTAAAAAGGTATAAAATCATATTTTATTGATATAATCACAAGTCAGTTCCCAGGAAGAAACGTTGTTTGAAGCCCCGAGTGAATAAAAGTCAAAATTACAAACAGTTGCAAAATGCAGCGTGTGTTGCTTGCCCATCGCATTTTTTTTGTTAGGCACGTTGCTATTTTTTTTACTTTTATTTTAAAAAAGATTTTTAGGGGTAGGGTGTTTTTGTATTGTTTTTTCTGTTTATTAAGGAGACAGGAAAGCTCATGGACATATGCTGTTGATATTCTTTGCTAAATGCATGTCTGTTAATTCTGATATAGGGACAAATTATTTATTAGTCAAATGTGAATAGAACTCAAAAGTGTACTTATCTGAGACAAAGGAGATAGAAAATGTCTCGACAATGACCTTTCTTATCAGAATATCTACATTTTCTAAACGTTATAACTGCTATCCCTTTAAGTGCCTCGGTAGCTTGTCATATATAACGTGTTGATAGTGCCGGATGATCCTTGCTTAGAGAGGATTTTATCTCCAATTCTAGTCCAATTACAAGATGTACTGTGTGTTGGCGATCTCCGTGTGCCTGTTTGGACAGGCATGTTTCTATAAGTTTTTATATGATTCATCATTGCACATGGAATGCTCATCTTGAATCCATGCCTTTCGTCTTTATCTAATTTTTTCACTGATTGTCCATATGTATTGTGAATGCGATAGGCTTTTATTCAGTTTATTTCTAGTTTTAATCCCAAAAACAAACTTAGTCTACATGTTTTAGTTCTGGATTATACTGACTGTTTGTTTGTGTTTCCTTTTGATAGCGATATCGAGCACGAGAAATTCTATAATATGTATTATTTTAGAACTATAAGTAAAGATGCAATCTAGATAAGCCTGTTTTAATAGCCCACTTTCCTTTTTACGGAATGATTTATATTATGTAATTTATATTCTTTAAACTCAGATGTCGCAGTGAAATCTTAATTTATAACCTAAATAAATTGAATTGCAATTTCTGGATGTAAACTGAAATCTATGACACTCGTCTCATCATTTCAAGGATTGAATTCTCGTTAACTATCAATGTATCGCAATATAGTGAAAATATTCATCGAAGAAAATAGCAGGCTATACGCTAGGTTGTTACATCACAGTTGAAACTTTGCTGAAATCATGATATTTGTTTGCCACTTGGTTTCAGCTGATACGTAAATAATTGTTTTTAAAGAGATATATCAACGCAATATCGATTATTTACAGGTCTTGAGTGCGACTACAATGATTCCTTCTACTCATCGTCCTCATCACCACGAACCAAATGAGTTTGATCAAGGTTTATTCTACTATGACGCATTGTCGGTAGGTACCTACCTTCAGCATTATATCAGATAAAATCCTGTATCATATGTCACAGTTACGCAAATTATTATTGGTGTTTCTGCATGTAATGATATGCATCTAGTGTATACCCCGGCCCATCGTCCCCAGCCAAATTAAAGATACATGTCACATAGGAATTGCTGATATATATATGTGTGTGTATATATGTTAAGGGTATTTCCGTCGTGGGAATTTGGTCAATTCCTGTTGCAATGAAATCAAGCGATGTACGTGTTTTCTATAATATTGTACAAAAGACACATTTTTCATAATTTAGAGTAGAATGAATTAAACTGCATCATACAGATGTTTCGTCCTTCTAGGAATCGTCAGTGATGCTAAGGGCCTGAAATTTGAAGCCTAGGGTGCGACTAAGGAAAATCCAAAGTGATCAAAAGAAAAGTTAAAATCCAAAATGATCAAAGGAAAAGTTACAATCAAGGCCAGGACGTGCATTAGGACAAAGGATAGCTTTCACGAAACAGTAGATTCTGATTTATTGACTTCTTAAAGTGTTTTTTTCCTATTTTGATTTCAACCATGAAAAGAGTGATTCATGGAACTTCTCTGAAATAGTTATCTTTACGTCAGCACAACTTCGGACCAAGATTATTATATTATTTCCATCGTTTAATTCCTCTTTATAGCATCAAATGGTGATGAAGCTTGGAAGTAACTGTTACATTGAGAAACTGAAAGCTTCCCAACGGCCACAAGTCCATACAACCGATGGGCTTTTGAAACTGGAGGTGAGTATATTTTGGCAATATCAACAGTAAAACACGCCAGAAATCACTTATCAACTTGTTTTCCTTATTTTATACTACGTCCTTTATTTGGTTCTTTGTAGAGTAACTTGATGTTCCTCGTAGCAAAGGGAACCAAAACACAGATGGGACATGATGAAGTGAATTCTTTAAGCGTGCACCTTGAGCACATGTGTGGTGGTCAGGACGTCTTTGTAGTATCGCACCCTCATCATCACCAAACAACAACAATGGGTATAATTGGTTGAATAAAAGGGAAATCCTTTATGTAAACGTGCTTTTGTTATCATATTGGAAAGGAAATTTTTATATGGTAAGTTTTATAGTAGTTTCTATGTGCGGGACACACTGGTGAAAACAAATATAATGGAAGTTTTTATGTGATAAGTTTTATAGTAGTTTCTATGGGCGTTACACACTGGTGAAAACAAATCTAATGGAAGTTTTTATATGGTAGTTTTATGGAGGGGACACACTGGTGAAAATATTTTTTTAAATTATATAGTGACTGTAACACCATATGTTTGACATATGAACCGAAGAAGGAAGCTTATCGGACCAAGTTCATAAGAATAAAAGATTAAATGAAGTGAATAGAAATGACAAATTCTGATTGATCGACCTCAAAAGAATACAATTTCCTATTTAATATATTTTATTATTCCATCAACAAATCATGTCTGAACTACATAACTTACACAATTTATTTCAAAACTCTTATACTAAATAAGTAACTCTAACAATTGCATTAAAACACAATAGTAACTAGATGGCAATAACATACAGTAATAAGCGTACCTGGAACTCTGGTAGAGACTGATATCTCATCTATATGTCCACTAGGATGGCGACCGGACAAAAACAGCAACCGGTTAGAACCGTTCCAGGAGGAACCAGGCAAATAAAATCCGTTTGCATAGCACACCGTGCTCCAAGCATTTACCTAATTACCAATGTGACGATCCATGGCCGACACATAAATTACTTGAGTCTATCATCTATTTCTTGCCAGAGTTACCTCCTCTTATTATATTACCACCCAGTTATGTCCCTTGGGAAAACCTAGCAGACACATCCCTGATATCTGTACAACGTGAATATTAAGGAAGAGTGTTTGTTTATTTTTTAAAAAAAACTGGCATGTTCCTTTATTGCCAGATTTTCGCCATGTAAATTTAAATCATGAAACAACGACTAAAAACTCGCATAATGTACACAGAACACTCAATATATAGATATCAATAGATTTCTTCTATTTACAGTCATTGTCCAATAAATTGGATTTAATTCAATCTCTGGTAATGTCTCGTGTCCCTTGCTATAGTAATCTAAATATTATAGCTACAGTTCCATTGAGAAAAGAATTACTGAACATTTCAGCAATAATTCTAATGCAGTCACACACAAACACATATATAGTATCTCTGCTAGGTATTCCGTAAAACCATGATGTATTTGGTATAAACTGAAGCAAAAGAAATCTAGAAGCAGCATGTACTCGCTAAACTTAAAAACTTACTGCACATGCCAGAAATTCACAAGTAATTGCATTCTGGGAAACTCTCTGGAGAGTTCTACACGAAGAGAGATAATTCTAACGTTCGATTTTATTTTAGATTTATCAAGAAAGACAACTCTTGTGACCTTATGATATCAAACTTTTGATTACTGCATACAGATGTAATCGGTATTTTAATCAAATATGAATATGTTAAGTGAATAGATGTCATTACCAGGACGTTATTGTAAATTAGAGAGCAGCTGTTTTCATGGTTCGAGCAAATTTTGAGGTTTAACAATAACTCACAACGTGACCTATTTGGTCTTGGCTGGATTTATTTATCTTTTGTCAAGATTTATATCATTAAGATAATGGTGTCTCCTCACTTCACGCAAGATATCTTTCATTCCTATGTAAGTCCCCAATCAGAGATTTGGGTCATATAGAAGGATTTATGTGGTAAAAGATATTTTTAACAGAAACAGTATTGATATGGATATTTCAAAGGGGAGTTAATTGACTCTGCAAAACAAGGAAAATAGAAAATACCAATATGTTAACATTATCTTTATTTAAATTCAAAATAAATGAAAGTAGGGCAAAATTTGAACAAATGAAAAGATTTACGCGGTTATACTATTGCAACAGTTTAAGGAGAAGAATACCAGATATTCTGGAAGGGTTGGCGTTTTCTACTTCATCGATGACATCCTCCTTGTAAAGTGTGATAAATAGGACATTATCAAATTTTATTTATGTACGTGTTGATTAGAATGGAGTTTGACAGTAAGCGTTAAAAAAGTTTAAATATATGAATTAGAAAACATTTGGTCGCTTAATGAAATACAGGATTCACTTATCAATTATTTCTTTTTTAGTTCATACCATTTTCCCATAAAAATCAATAACAGAATGATTTGTTCTTTGTAAAACCATCATGATAAAAGTGAAATTTTACTTTAACGTATCATCGATTCTATTTGATTTAGTAAATCAAAGTTTTGATAAATCCTGTTGTGTTAATTTCTCCATGCTGTAGAGGAAAGATGCTTGAAAGATTCTCTTGTTCCTGAGATAAATTGCAAAATAAAACCTCTGCACATCATGTGTTTCTTGCCAACTGTAAACATCTAGATTGACACTGGATGGAGCTTCTCCCAGAAATGTTACTTTGGTTTCTAATATCGGATACCAACACATGTCTTCTTTGTAATAACGGTAATATCCTGCTAGGGACGCTTCTGTTGCACAGTCTGTACAGAATCTGTAAAATACTGCAAAATTTACGTGAAAATTGGTATCCATATCACTAGGTCGAGAACGAGTCAGCGTTCTAAAGGCATCAGGGGGAGGGATTAAGTCTTCTTGTCTGGTAGACATTATTGTAAGGTCAGTTTTTGGGAATTTCGAAAATGTTTCATTAACCCATTCAGGGAGTTTCAATGGACGACGTGATTCTGAATCAACACTAACAACTTTTGATTCCAGGCGCACAAGTTGCTCCATTGAAAGCGGGTCTATTAAAGTTTGTATAATAGAGAATGAGGTTTTCCCAAGAGACACAAAAGTCACTCGATGCAGAAGAGAAACGTTGTCCCTAGGAGTCTTCTGTTGTAGTTTTGGAGAATAAAAGATGTCCTCCTGCACAGTATACGCTCTCATATGTCCGAATTTGGCAGTGAAAAATCCTTTTTCTTCTGCCTCATAAAAACTTTCTGCTAAAACACGAATGATACCTACAATTGTAAGATGTCCTGAAAATAAGACAAGACAGATTTATTTGAAAGAAATCTACTAGTGAACGATATACATTCTACTTTATTCATGTGCAAGATAAAAGAGAACAAGTGGAATTCGTGTTACAAATCAAACAATATCCTTATCACATTAGAGATGCATATCGGAAATTTTCACGTTTTTATTAAACATAAAAGCAAACAATAAAATCTAAGCTCTCACAATTTGTTCGGTTCATATTGCTGAAGCAGTATTTTAAATTGTGTTTACAAAACAACTCACTAGAAAAAAACTAAAATTTCAGAAAGCATGTAATGCTATAATATACATATCTATATTTACATATACTCTATATTGATATTAAGATAGATGAGCCTCTTTTTGGCTTCATGGTTTCCTAGTTTATTGGCATCAGATGTAATCTGAAATAAGTAATCAACTCATAACACAGAAAAAGATAAAATGTGATGAAAGATAGTTTTACGGTCGCCATATTGATCTCATTGAGAAATAAACTATTTCTTTGTGTAATATGAAGATGGATGTGTTTGATGCTCGTAAGTTTGCTTGATGGTTCCGTTTTTGTTTACCTTGGGAACGTGACATAACATACTTGGATTAACCAAGGTTTACATGGTGGGTGTCGTCGATGAAGCAGAAGACAATTACTCTTCCGGAACACCTTGTTTTATTTTCATTGTAATTCTTTTCAGGATTCTTTCTTTTGTTCATATTCTGTCCTAGTTTAATTGAATTTGGGTCTGGATCATGTTGACATGTTGGTATTTCCTTGTTTTTGTTTGTTCGTTATTTTTATTTTTATTTATTTATTTATTTATTCATTTGTAATTAGTAATGGTCTACTTATGCTGTATACTATTTTCCTGTTGTTTACAGGTTTACGACAATTGTTATTGAAGGATTACTTATATATTCATAGGTTATTTTGCATTATCGATTATCTGTTTGAATCAATTACCTGTTCGATCATAATAAGACGCTGTTAAACGTGGCACCATGAGGTCCACCTGTTGTCCTGTGGCAAACTTCGACTGCATGTTTCTATTTACTCTGCAAAAAGGAAAAAAAATAAGCATCAATTATATAGTAAGTTGATATTAGACAACAGAAGAACAATGCCGTCATTAGAAAAACGTATTTGTTTTTGTCTGATAAAGAACATACATCTACTCCAAATAAAAAACAACTGAAATGAATACACAATCCGTACCGTTTGTAATTATATTAATATCATTTCATCAAAAAAAAGTTATATGTGATAGAGAATAATGTTTTATCATTATATACTGAATCTTCACATTATCAAGCTTCAATATAAGTATTTCAGTATTACAGCAAATGTGTCTGAGTGATCAACTCTGATTTATGTTACAATAGACATGTACGATTTGAAAATATATAGAGTTGGTTACAAGCTTTATTTTCGCCTATTTTTTCAACAAGTCCACATCTTTGCATTCGATTAACGTGATTCCTAATCATTTGTACTGATACGTAAACACGCCCTATTACAACTGTTTAACATCTATTAAATAGTTGAGGCAACAAATTCGCGCCAAGGCAAGCAAGGGAAGACTTCTAGATACTATTTGTACACATGCAGTTAAGATAAAAAGTCATTTCATAAGAGATAAAAAGAAGGCTGTCTATTCATGTTGATACATATAAGACTTTCGTCAACAGATGAGAAAAAAGGTTATCTTCAATATCTCCAGCTACGGTGTATAATGAGGGATGTGTACCTTATACACATGTGTAAGGTATTGATCACGCCATGGTGTATGTGTACACGTAACCGCGGTGTATGTATACAATAAAGACAGGTAAATGATCACAGGTAAAGTAGACAAACTTGGAAAAATTATGAAAATATCCAGGTCAAGTACATTGACATTACTTTCTAATTACTGACTCCAACAATACTTACCATCAACGTACGCTACACCTACTTGTCAATCAGAGTGACACAATACAAGGATCAAGGTCATTCACCTCATTCAACCACGTCATACCCTTTTCTGTGTGAAGTTTGCGATAACAGTTGACTGTCGTTATCAAGACCATGATGCTTCACGAGTGTGGTCGTGTGGCGGAATTAAATATAGGCGTGAGATGTCAGTGTATTGAATTCACCTTGCCTTAATCCCTACCTAAGAGAAACTATTGTTCAGTACAATGACTATACGAGACAAACTAGTAAAAAGCAGCTTTTAATAGATACAGCCAAACAATGAATTGAACTGCATCACACATCTGTTTCGTCCTTCTAAGACTGTCAGTGATGCTAAACCATACAGCTGTTTCGTCCTGCTGGGATCTGTCAATGATGCTACATCATACAATTGTTACTACTAATCAAGTGATTCAAAACGTGGCATACAGGTAACAGCAAAGCTAGGGGAGTAAAAGTCCGCCAACAGTGTCTACCTTCTGTAATTAAAGATGAAATAAGTCATAACATGTTTTTGAGACCTTGAAGGCGACTCAGTAAAATTACAATTGATCAAATTAGCGTCAAAACCTAGATGAGACAGTGATCTTAAACCTAAAAGAATGCCAGTAACAATATTATTAGCAAGCACGTCACGAGTCGCCACCTTTGTCTGTAACACTTCTCTTCGTTCATACGTTATTTTTTCTTATTCGTTACTGTCTTTTATATCATCCTAATTATGTAAAGAAGACAGTCCCCAAATTCTGATTGAATGTTTAATGATATCTTTCTGATTAAAAATGATATTGTGCAAAATGAAATATTTATTTTCACTTACAAGAGCCCTTGTATTTATCGTTGCGACCGTTGAACATTATACCCTGTAAAGTCTACAATTCTTTATAAGTTCTTACACAGGTGACATTCACGAAAAGATCTAAAACTGAGTGTCGTATAAACACCTTGAATAAAATAACGATGTAGAATAACGATAATGTTTTTAGCATTATTTTGACAATATATTATATGCGATATCACAATTTTAACATTACTTCCCCAGATGTTTTCTGACTCATACAGAAAGAAATATTCTATAAGATTTTCGATAAATTGCAAAACAAATTCTCTGGACATTGACTGTACCTAGCCAAACATATATGTCCAGGTCCGTAAATGGTGGTGATTCGCTAGTAAATGAAACAACAGGAAAGTGGCACATGTCACCGTCGTCATAGTAACGCTATTATCCTGATTGCGACGCTTCTGAAGCACAGTCTGAACCAAATCTGTAATACTGTGTAAAACCAGCGTATCACTAAATATCGTGCGGATCACCGTTTTCAAGGCATGCATTGGTAGGAAAATGTATTCTTTAACATTTGTTATGAAAACAGGTTCATCACTTGTTTAATGATTTGATCATTTTTTCAAAATTTATGGGAAGTTTTGAAAGGTTTATTTGTTTCCGGATCAATGTTTACCATCTTTTTTTTCAATATGAAGCAGGCGCATGAAGATCATGGACAAGGTTATGGGACGTAGTTCTAATGGAAGGGACACGTGCAGCATGATATCTCGAATATGGTATAAACAGATTTGATGAAGTTTTGGGGAACATACCATCCTTCTCGAACAATGAATACCTGTTTGAGAAACCCACGCCGTCTCGTATCTGCTAAACCATCTGCAACATACTGTATGGTTGCATAAATTGGAAGATAACCTGAAGCAGATTGTTTCAAGCGTATTGCCAAAAAATAAACCAAATGACAAACAGCCCCTACTTTTCTCAGGCATTACATGAAGATCTTTAACATCATTAAGGAATTTTCGTCATTTATTGAAACAATTTCACCCCATTTATAGTTTCAGGATATTAAAACGCTATTGGGAAAAGATCTTTTTTGTACTTACATAATCCTGTTCGATAAATATTATTTCATGAAAATATGCGCTGAAATATAATGTTTGATCTACAAGAAAATACACTAAAATGCTCGGTGTGTAACGTGTCAACTTAAATTTCAAAGCAGACAATAAATCTATGTCAATTATCTAGTTGCATTTTATTATGACGTATCAAACTAGTCGTTCCTTTATGGTGCAATCATTGCTTGTATATTTTGTGCAGTCTAAACGTATCAGTAGAGTGTATTATATTTGGATATATGTAGGTGCAGTCAAAAATCTAATTAACATCGTTGTTGCATCTTATATATATTTATACTTAGATATATATCTATATATATTATTTTAAATCTTTGAATTGTACGAAGTAATGTGTAGCTATGGTATTTCTATGTCAGTTATATTTATAACTGCCGCCTAGTATTTGTCAGCGAGCAGAGGTCAACCCAAGTGTACTTCAGGGCGTTTAACTCCCCCATCTGGCTTACAAATCAACAATATAAATCTCAAAATGTAAGTCCTTTAAATCATAGCTAAATATCCCCTAGTGTCTGAGATGCTTACAATGACGTCCCTCCTTTTCATGCAATGTAATGGTATTAGTTATTGTATACACCTGATGATAAAAGTTTATGCTGTTACACCTACCTTGCACGTATGGAAAATGAAAAAAATAAGTATGTAATACAATGTTGAAAAATGGACAATGTAAAATAAGAATGTAATACAATGTAAGAAAATGGACAATTTAAAATAAGTATGTAATACAATGTTGGAAAAAGGGCAATGTAAAATAAGTATGTAATACAATGTTGGAAAATAGACAATGTAAAATAAGTATGTAATACAATGTTGGAAAAATGGACAATGTAAAACAAGTATGTAATACAATGTTATTAAACTTTTTTTAATTGTTTTTTTTATTAATGAAAAGACTGGTATTTGTGCATATACGGTGTAACCCATAACACATTATCAGTTAGGAATGTTGATTGTCTGAAAAGCCAGACGTATGCTTTAGCATGAAGCAGTTGCAACAGAAGCAAAGTGACTTCATCTTGGCAAGTGCTGTTTACTAAAGCAGTTGCTATGACGGCTGATATTGGTCATCGTAAATAAAGGAAAAAATCCTTTCAGTCAGGTTTTATTACTCTCACATCTGTTTGTAATCAGAAAATGATCTTGGTTATGTTTGAACAAACGATTTAACCGTATTAGATTCGAATATTAATTGCTGTTTTTTTAAATATAATGAAATATTTAGTGATTATATCATTTTTTATGATTTAATAGGTAAGGATGTGTCCAATATCATGTTGACAAAATCAAATAAATTATCTTCATTGATTGTTAACTTATAACTCCTACCTAACAACAAATTTTTTTTATCCAGATTACATTGTATTTGCGGATTGAGGTTTTTGAGACGTCCCCTCAATAGTCCAAATCGATATGAGTATCTATATTTCTCCCCACCGTACACAAGTGACTATGACAATGTTAATACTCCTTTGTTTTCTTCATTACCATAGCTGTATTGGTGATTATGTAAGTGTTCTCCCTCTACGTTTGATGCTAGCAATATTGTCTCTGTAGACTCGCTGATATTCTTAATGCATTATCATTTGATATTTCTATTTAACAGCCAATTCGGGTTTATTATAAGGTACACTGATCATTTTTGACGGCTGACCGATAACATTACACATTAGTACATACCAAAATGCAGGACAGAAAAACGAAAACAAAATTATGCGAACAGTGCTGATGTTGCGAACGGAATGCCAGAAATACATGCATTTTCAATTTAATAGCACTTTTCAATGCAAAGTTGGATAAAGTCATCAGCCGCATTCACTATTCTGAGACAAAGTCTACTCAACTCCTTTCTGTTTTTCTTACTGAGTTAATGCCTCTCAATTATGATATATTTCATTCGTACAATCTACAAAATATTGTCTCAAGATTGAGTCTGCTTGTCAACCTATGAACCAGGCACATCATTGTGAGAGTTTATTTCTGCCACCATTTGAAGGGATATTGGGGCTTAATCTTAACACAATTATAAGGTAAATTTTCACTAATATATGAAAACTGGTGTTTTTTTGTTTTCTTTTTATTTATCTATATTACACGATCTTCTACATTTTATATGTTCCAGTTATTTTATATAATTCGATAATTCACTGACTATCTTATTCATGTGTTTGTATAATTGTTTGTTATTGTCGTCAAGATTGTATATAAGGTTTTTGTATTGAAAGGCGTTATTCAATCGTGTGTCTTTTGAATAATCTTCGACGTTTTAAGTAGTAGACAGTGCTGGTGGACGATAAATATCAAATTAAACACAGACCAATTATAAAATTTCCCCGGCCGTGTAATTTGACAAAAACAAACCCAATTCAGCCCTAAACCACATAACATTTAAATGCTTTTGCGTCGAATATGATTTTCATCACAGACGTATATTAGTCACACTTTCACGAGTAATTATATCAAGTTTCTTCATACAATTATTGAAAACGAGAAATGGAAACACATAGAATTTTATATATGTTTCAAAAATTCATACACACAACGATAGAAATTACCGATTTGTTCCCAGGAACACCACTAAAATAAACAGGAAATATTAAATGTGTTTTGAATTTTTTTTCTTTTTTCAAACAATTTACCATTTGGTAGATAACGTTTGCATATTTGGTAGATAACGTTTGCATATTTGCAATAAATCGTTAACTTGGTAATCTTTTTCTTGCTGAAAGCTAACACTTAAAGCATTTCTTCAGTGTCTGGGAATTTTCGCACGTAGTCGGCACATGTTCCTGAAATGCTGTTCAGAAAAATGGTATCGTTTTCTTGTGAAATCTTCGACAATAGTGCAACTGTAGGGTGTTTATTATATCTCCTTATATACGGAAAAGATTAATCCAATTCGCCCTTATCTTACAATTTTGTGGCAATCGCTTTATTTGAAAAATTATGTCAGATTTCAGATAAATGTCAAATTATATAGTCTGCATATTGACTTCATTTTGCGACGTGCAATGGTACAGATTGGACCAAGGTTGAGCTTCTTCACTATATCTGTCTATAGAACTGGAAATCGTTGTTATAGTGACGATAGTACCCGGATTGTGACAATTCTGAAGAACAATCCGCGTAGAATTTGTAATGTACTGCATGATCCGTGTTTTGAAGGCGTTGTGTAGTGAGACGATGTCCTTAAGGACATCTGCTATCAGTGCTGTCACACCACTTTGAACATCTGAATCATTGTTAAGGTAATATTTTTTGGAGTTTAGATGACTGTCTTGTCTCATGATCAACGTTTACCAGTTTCGATTTGACACGAGAGTGGCCCCAGTGTGGGTGAATCATAAGAATCCTAACAAATGGAAATAAATGTTGTTCCAACATGGGTTATCGGCACTTCAAACGAAAAGGTAGAGTACTTTGAACATCCATCTGTGTTGAGTTTGGGAAATCGTTCAGTCTTTGTACGGATTCCATGATCACTTGAAAGCCGTCCTACATTAATCTCAAGATCCCTTGATTAGAGAGTTGCCCTAAAACATACCTATATCACTTTTTATAATCATTTTTAGTTTTCTACATCAATACTTTGAATATATTTGGATCATTTTTAGTTTCTTAGTTCAGCAGTAAATTTAAAAGAAAATGTCACATCCATGTTTTACAAAGGTTAAATTGTATATGATTGTTTGTAATATTGTGTACAGGTAATTGTTTAATCCAACCATTATTTATACCCACCCATGTCATGCGACACAGATATGGTTCGATATCAAAATAAATATCGATCTTAACCGGCTGCCATCTTCAAACTGATATGATTTGAAATTATTCGCACCACAGAATTTGTTTATCATTAAATTAATGGTATTTGTTTGCCGAAAACAGGATTTGGCACAAATGGTACAAATTATCAATATGATGTTGTTTGTTTGTTGTGTTTATCGCCCAGTGAGCCGCCAAGGTCATATTAAGATTCCTTTTCTGTACAGAATTGGTCTTGTTGTTGTATTAAATTTGACCTCAATTTTTTCATTAACTTTGTTTAAACAATGGTTCTTCTGTATATTTTAGATAAAGACAAAAATTATATTTGGCAGGTTTAAGCTATCACAAAAGCACAAAAGTAATTATTTTGTTCATCATAAACATTGCATATTGCAGATGCTGACAACTGAAACTACTTGCAATATATATGCAATACATTGCATTGCGAGTTAGGGATACCGATGTTCTAAAATATTATTGTCATTTGATTTCTAGAATTTGGAAAGTTCTAATGTATCTACAGACAGTTTTAAAGACTGACTTTTGTAATGATCATCATATTGTAGGTTAAATAAAAGCATCGTTACTTTGAGATATTTATCTGAGCGTATTTTCCATTGATACCAGTAGATCGTTTAACACACAGTAAATAATACGCGATTCTGAATATCATATTAGGTATTTAAATTACCATTTTCAGTGGTACACTGGGAATCACTTAATTTTTTTTTCGTAAACGGAACTGGGATCTCTGGTCTGGTTCCCAGTTCCCTCTAAGGTTAGGGTCTGATTCCTGGTTCCGTTTTTCTTACTAGGTTCTGGGAACCAACTTCAGCTCCCTAGATCAAATACCAATGCGAATTCCATTGTCATTCTCTGTAATATGTCTGTATCACTGTAATCACTCACAATTGTATTATAATATATTGTTAATGCTGATTAGCCGAAAGGCTAAAGGCGAATAAAACTGTAAACTGAAGGTAACCTCTGGAGCATTGAGGATGCCCTGGTTATGTAATTTGTAATTATAAAGCGACCAACTGAATCCAAATCGATCAATTGAAGGAAGTTTTTCATGTATGGTTTAAAAACACGAAAAGACCATGTGTTTTGGTATGGTAAGAGTTTTCTGTTTCATCGGAGATTGGCATGTGAACTTATCAAAGGAACACTGGCCTGCCTTTGATAATTTCCTTTATCTGTATTGTATAAAAGAAGAGATAAGAACGTCACAGATAGCTCACATGACTTCATACTCAAGCCATGATAGCCTTTCTTTTGTTTGTGTCCATTGGCTGTATACATGCAGGTAAGTAGTATTTAACACTATCAATGAAATGGGAAGTACCAACACCATCCAGTATGCACTCATTGATTATAGGAAATATAGAGCTGATACAGTAATGCAATTTTGATCGCCATCGCCATCATACAACTTCAAGTTGCTGTCGTTTTTAAATTTTTTGCGGTTTTTTTTTTTTTTTTTTTTTGGGGGGGGGGGGGGGGGGGGGGGGGGGGGGGGGGGGAGGGGGGGATGGTGGGAGGTTGGTGGTCTCGTTGGTTTCTAATGATATCGTTTTTGTACAGAAACAGTGATAACGGTACATATCCGTGTTCATTGATTGCGATATCTAAACGTTACATATCCTGTATATGCAGTTTTGTTTTAGTACCAAAAATTATCCCTTTCAAAAATCAAGACACTGATATGCTATCAATCAAATGCTGTTGTTCTATAATTTATTGAAAGGGAGTTTACAGAACGCCAACTCTTAGTTAAGATTGAAACCAATCGAATGTCAATATATATTATTTTCCTCACAGCACCAAGCGACTGTAAACGTGGATGGGAAAGTCTCGGTGATTCGTGCTATTGGTTTTCCCACACGACGTTGTCGTGGGCTGAAGCTTCTGTAAGTATCTGTAGTCTAAACAATAAGGGGAGATAACCGGCATATCAATTTGATCGGAACTCGAACTCAAATCAAATGAAACAAGGGTAAAATACCAACACAAGATTTACATAGAGAACAAGTACTTAGTTATTAACTGTAAAATCATATTTTTCGTGGTTTTCCAACAAAAATAGTGGACATTTATTTTTATGAATGAATATAGTTCAACGAATCACCTTATAAGTATTTTAACATTTGAATTCGTGAGTTAATGGGACACCCGGATTTTACAGTAAATTAAGACGAAACCATGTTATTTCTAAAGTGTCCCAGAAATATCAAATGTTTTGATATCAACAAGATACATTCGTTAATCAACAACGAAATCCATACAAACATTTCCCGTCATTTTGTCCATTCAACACAAAAAACGAAAAGAATGTGAATTAAGTTATGTATGACATAACCTTTTACTGATAAAGAGATAGATATGTATATAATCATTATCCACTGGAGACTAAGCTCTACAGTCAAAATTCAGGCTTACATTTAACCACAAGTTCCATGTGTATTCATTATTATATTCCATGTAACTTAACTTTTATTGGTTCTTCCCTTTGATAATTATTGCACAGGTCTCTCAGCCAATCAAAAGAGGCGTTATAAATAACATCATTCTTTTTATCATGATGAAGAAACTACATCACCCCTTAGAAATGCTTGTTTCGTATACCAATCTGACATTACATTAAGTTCATTTGCATTTCATTAATTAAAGATGACTGTCTATTATATATATATATATAAATATATATATATATATACAATGTATTTTTGTCATATGGCAGGCATCCTGCGAGGCACACCACAGTCATCTCGCCATCGTTCTTAACGCCGAGGAGCAAACCTTTCTCAAATCATTCTTAAACGGAAAACACAAACTAGGTAAATTGCCTACATTTTTATATAAAACTTATCAAAAAATAACCTGTTTACATTGATGTAAAGTATATTTTCTTGTCTCCATACCATTCTTTAAGATACTAGAAATGAAACATAACTTTGGTGTACTAGAAAACTTCACGAATAGCCCCTCCATTTCTGCCATACAGGGTTAAGGTCAGGACATTTATAATGTCGTGAAAAGGGTGATGAAGGTAAACACTGAGATATTTTACGCTAAATTTGTTTCCCTCATCATCATCATCATCATCATCATCATCATCATTTCTATATGATGTTAGATACATTTTTAATAGTTACAAACGAGTTCTTTTTCCTAGAAATGTTATGCTTCATTCCAACAATGAATAGAGTTCACTCTTTAAATTCAGTTTCAAATATTCTTTGAAAACACTTATAAAAATAAGCTATTGCTTTTCTTAATTACAATAGATTATGGTTTACACAACTACTGGATCGATGGAACTGATATGGAGATCGAACATGAATGGGAGTGGGCGGTCAGCGGTCAACCCATAAATTACACCGACTGGATGCTTGGTGAACCGACAGGCAGGCCAAACGAGGATTGTTTAATTCTCATGGGAATATCACACTTCCGTATGAGTGATCATTACTGTCAATTACCGGCAAACTTTGTTTGTCAACACAGGTAATTATTGATCTGTTAAATTGTGAAACTGCGATTTCAAAGTCCAGGGTGATTTATCATATCATTTAAAAACAGTTCAACTTGTCAACTTAAAGAATAAAAACATACATTACTGAAGTTGAAAATTAAAATAGGTTAACTTATTTAATTAAAGATGAACAAACTTCAAATGTTTCAATAAAATGCTACATTATTATGCAAATAAGAAATTGTGGTATTAGTTGTAGAAGCATTCAATAAAGTATGTTCCATTTATAATGTTAAAATTATAACAATAAAATACAATTTCGGAATGTAAATATGCATTTTTACAGCAGATGTAATGATGTTAGACATCCAGGTAAATTCTGTACCACTAACATATATATGCGTTCGAAACCTCATACAATATAAGTGTGTACTTCCTATTACTTTGTGCGACAACGTGTTTACTTTTAAATAGTTATAGCAAACGACTATTCACTTTTAATTACGTTCATTTCAATATATTCTGTTGTTAGTCTTTCAATCCACCACCTCCCTTCCTACCACAACAATATATCGAATATTATGAATGTATACACTATTAAATTAAAACATGAGAAGATCGAGAACAGATATTTTGGGATCATCTTTAATAAGATGAAATTATCATTTGATATTGTAACGTGTCTGGAACCGGCTCAACTATGGTAGCGATTGACCGGTCGGTGTCCCAGCATGCCACAGCGTTTACCACACAGTAAAAGTGGTTAGTAGGTTCGGATGGCAGGCCAGCCTAAGGAAAACCAGGAGTCGTTGATTCCAGTGGATGCTTCTTTCAGTATAACAAAATCCACAGCCGGCAATAACAGGTCAAGCTATAGAAAGGTTTGGAGTGTGTAAAGGCCTAATGGTTCTACTGAGTATTCGGTATTCCCTGTCCCTGACACCCTGGCTATGGCATGTGGTTGGTAGGAATACGCTGGTACCAATGTAACAGTAGGGCTGGCAAAGCATACAGAAGCGCGGACCGTCACAATATATAAAGCACAGCTGACTGCTACCGTATAACTAGTTATTTTCATGAGTAGGAAATTTGACGATCTAAATTTGAAAGAACGTCTCTCATTATATCACATATTAAATTTTCGCGATCACGTTAATGTTCTAAGAAACAGCGAAAATAATATGCCCGCAATAATAACAGGCTCTACCGTATCTAGATGACTTTCGGAGGTTGCTTTAATGATATAAAGGTAGAGTTTACATATCAATCTTTCATTTCATATTTTGTCAAAATCTTTAAACAGGTCACGAAAAAACAATCCACATGAATATCGTCGATATTGTAACAAAGAGTTTGATCAGAAGGCAATTTATAATCAGAAAACAATCCGATTGGTAATTATAAAATATCATTTTTCTCAATGGGGAACCTGACATGGCTTCTTTGAATGGACAAATATTTACATAACGGCGATAAAACACAAGACATCTACGTCTTGCGTCAGGAGTCTCTGTGTGAATTTTCTGTTTTGTTCTTACACCTTGTCTGTACACTGATCTGTACACCTTGTCTGTACAATGATCTGAACACCTTGTCTGTATACTGATCTGTACACCATGTTTGTATACTGATCCGTACACCTTGTCTTTATACTGATCTCTACACCTTGTCTGTATACTGATCTGTACACATTGTCTGTGTACTGATATGTACACCTTGTCGGTACACTGATCTTTACACCATGCCTGTGTACTGATATGTACACCATGTCTGTATACTCATCTGTACACCTTATCGGTATACTGATCTGTACACCTTGTCTGTACATTCATCTGTACACCTTGTCTGTATACTGATATGTACACCTTGTCTGTACACTTATTTGTACACCTTGTCTGTACAATGATCTGTACACCATGTCTGTATACTGATCTGTACACCTTGTCTCTGTACTGATCTGTACACATTGTCTGTATACTGATCTGTACACATTGTAGGTACGCTGATCTGTACACCATGTCTGTGTACTGATATGTACACCTTGTCTGTATACTCATCTGTACACCTTGTCTGTACATTGATCTGTACACCTTGTCTGTATACTGATATGTACACCTTGTCTGTACACTGATCTGTACACCTTGTCTGTATATTGATCTGTACACCTTGTTGGTACACTGTTCTGTACAACTTGTCTCTGTACTGACCTGTACACCTTGTTTGTATTCTGATCTGTACACCCTGTCTATATACTTATCTGTACACCTTGTCTCTGTACTGATTTGTACATTTTGACAAAGATCTATAGAAGTCATAACGTAATAACGTATATATGATAATGATTCACATTCAAATAAGCAGGTTACTTGAAGTAGATTTCAAAAACATAGTAATATTCTCTTTTACAGGTACCAGACGACCAATAGCACAAATGGCGGATGGCCTGTAGTGGGATGATGACGTCACTACTACTATGTCATACAGTATAATGTTACTGTATCTGCCTATGTAAAGAATATATAAAGAATGTTTATATAATGTTAATGATTAATGGTCAGTACAATAATTACACGTTTTAAAAATAAAAAGTAGTCTAGTGTCGTCAAGAAAAAAAAATGGTTTTGTTTAAATGTCAATCGAATTAATGTATAACTAATCTTGAATCATAAGTAATAGGATATTTATGTGTATGACCTGTGGGTTTTTTCTTTCCCTTGACAGGTATATTCACGCTTTGAGTAGGGCAATATTTCCTATTTGTAAAAGAATTATTCACAGATGAACGAAAATAGTAAATTGATCATCATAGGATTATATGATGGGTATTCGGGATGGTTGTTTATGTTTTCATTTCCTATAGTTGCGTCCCACTGATCAATATAATACACTTTTCCTTGTAAATCTTTAAATTCCTCGTACAATATCTGTTTATAAAGCATTCCAAGGTAATCTATCGGTCCCAAAAACATGAAATATGTGAAAGCATGGGGACCTTTGATGAGAACACTTGAATTAGGGGAACGTTTCAAAAGCCGAATTATAGCCTGTTTAGCACTCCGGAGAAGTTCCCTGTAATTTTGCGGGTTTGTTCTTGCCACGTGACTAAACCAATGTAACACAAGAATAACGCTTTTATTTCCTGGCAAATCGTCTATTCTAGAGGCAGCAGATCGCAGATTGTTCTTGTTTTGTTCATAGCTGAAGAACGGAATTCCGTGAGGGGCCCAATACAATCCAAGTGATTTAATTCTGTTTCCAGCCTCGGAAAATTTTTGCCATGCTTTATCCGTCACTTCCTTTTTACCAACTAAGATGGTTAACTTCAGTAGCACTGCTATACGTTGAAACCAATTTCTTATAGTAGAGTCTCCTATCATTAGTAATGGGCGATCCTTCAAGCACTTAGCATATGATTCTCTTTTCCATGGCATCAAAGTCTTGCATAGCAACGATCGCCATTTACCATTATAAAAGTACCCGGCCGGGGTGCTGATCTGCCACGTGACTTCACTCTTAATATCACTGCATGAAACCATTGGTTCTTGCCAAGCACCAGAATCTGAGGAGAGAAAGCGAAGGCAATTCATAACATAATTCTAAGTCTATATCAACATATTATCTATATCAACTTACTAAAACATATCTTATTGCCCCGCTCCCTTTCCTATGAGAAGTGTGAGATCCGATGCCATCAAATTCATAATTTTGAAAAAATCAGTTTTGGACTCTTCCATCCATGAAAAGAATTCTGCTAGATATAGATGTAAAGAAGATTTAAAAAAAATTGAAGTCAATTTGACCCCTTTGGGCCCTGGCCATCATGTATTCTTAAAATTTATTTTTCTTACATAATCTTTAGTATACTTTATAAGGAATAATGTGAGATTATGCATTCCCCAATTTCAGTAAAGCATCTATAATTCTAGGATAGTTTGGAATGTTTCCAATAGAAATCAAACAAATTACATCAAAGAGAAAAAAAAACAATACCAAATATGCTAACCCTACACCAAATATGCTAACCCTACATAAAATATACTAACCATACATAAAATATACCAACCCTACACCAAAACATACTAACCCTACACCAAATATACTAACCCTATATAAAATATACTAACCCTACACCAAATATACTAACCCTACACCAAATATACTAACCCTATATAAAATATACTAACCCTACACCAAATATACTAACCCTACACCAAATATACTAACCCTACATAAAATATACTAACCCTACACCAAATATACTAACCCTACACCAAATATACTAACCCTACATAAAATATACTAACCCTACACCAAATATAGTAACCCTACATAAAATATACTAACCCTACATAAAATATACATAAAATATACTAACCATATATATAATATACTAACCCTACACCAAATATACTAACCCTACATAAAATATACTAACCCTACATAAAATATACTAACCCTACATAAAATATACTAACCCTACATAAAATATACTAACCCTACATAAAATATATACCCTACATAAAATATACTAACCCTACATAAAATATCCTAACCCTACATAAAATATACTAACCCTACATAAAATATACTAACCCTACACCAAATATACTAACCATACATAAAATATACTAACCATACATAAAATATACTAACCCTACACCAAATATACTAACCCTACACCAAATATACTAACCCTACATAAAATATACTAACCATACATAAAATATACTAACCCTACACCAAATATACTAACCCTACACCAAATATACTAACCCTACATAAAATATATACCCTACACCAAATATACTAACCCTACATAAAATATACTAACCCTACACCAAATATACTAACCCTACACCAAATATACTAACCCTACATAAAATATACTAACCATACATAAAATATACTAACCCTACACCAAATATACTAACCTACACCAAATATACTAACCCTACACCAAATATACTAACCCTACACCAAATATACTAACCCTACACCAAATATACTAACCCTACACCAAATATACTAACCCTACACCAAATATACTAACCCTACACCAAATATACTAACCCTACACCAAATATACTAACCCTACACCAAATATACTAACCCTACATAAAATATACTAACCATATATAAAATATACTAACCCTACACCAAATATACTAACCCTACACCAAATATACTAACCCTACACCAAAATATACCCTAACCCTAACCCTACATAAAATATACTAACCCTACACCAAAATATACTAACCCATAAAATATACTAACCATATATAAAATATACTAACCCTACACCAAATATACTAACCCTACACCAAAACATGCTAACCCTACACCAAATATACTAACCCTATATAAAATATACTAACCCTACACCTAATATACTAACCCTATATAAAATATACTAACCATATATAAAATATACTAACCCTACATAAAATATACTAACCATACATAAAATATACTAACCCTACACCAAATATACTAACCCTACACCAAAATATATACATAAAATATACTAACCATATATAAAATATACTAACCCTACATAAAATATACTAACCCTACATAAAATATACTAACCCTACATAAAATATACTAAGCCTACATAAAATATACTAACCATACATAAAATATACTAACCCTACATAAAATATACTAACCCTACACCAAATATACTAACCTACACCAAATATACTAACCCTACACCAAATATACTAACCCTACACCAAATATACTAACCCTACACCAAATATACTAACCCTACACCAAATATACTAACCCTACACCAAATATACTAACCCTACACCAAATATACTAACCCTACATAAAATATATAACCATATATAAAATATACTAACCCTACACCAAATATACTAACCCTACACCAAATATACTAACCCTACACCAAATATGCTAACCCTACATAAAATATACTAACCATATATAAAATATACTAACCCTACACCAAATATACTAACCCTACACCAAATATACTAACCCTACACCAAATATACTAACCCTACACCAAATATGCTAACCCTACATAAAATATACTAACCCTACACCAAATATACTAACCCTACACCAAATATACTAACCCTACATAAAATATACTAACCATATATAAAATATACTAACCCTACACCAAATATACTAACCCTACACCAAATATACTAACCCTACATAAAATATACTAACCATACATAAAATATACTAACCCTACACCAAATATAGTAACCCTACATAAAATATACTAACCATATATAAAATATACTAACCCTACATAAAATATACTAACCATACATAAAATATACTAACCCTACACCAAATATACTAACCCTACACCAAATATACTAACCCTACATAAAATATACTAACCCTACACCAAATATGCTAACCCTACATAAAATATACTAACCCTACATAAAATATACTAACCCTACATAAAATATACTAACCATATATAAAATATACTAACCCTACATAAAATATACTAACCCTACACCAAATATACTAACCTACACCAAATATACTAACCCTACACCAAATATACTAACCCTACACCAAATATACTAACCCTACACCAAATATACTAACCCTACACCAAATATACTAACCCTACACCAAATATACTAACCCTACACCAAATATACTAACCCTACACCAAATATACTAACCCTACATAAAATATACTAACCATATATAAAATATACTAACCCTACACCAAATATACTAACCCTACACCAAATATACTAACCCTACACCAAATATACTAACCCTACACCAAATATGCTAACCCTACATAAAATATACTAACCCTACACCAAATATACTAACCCTACACCAAATATACTAACCCTACAACAAATATACTAACCCTAAAACAAATATACTAACCCTACACCAAATATACTAACCCTACACCAAATATACTAACCCTACATAAAATATACTAACCATACATAAAATATACTAACCCTACACCAAATATAGTAACCCTACATAAAATATACTAACCATATATAAAATATACTAACCCTACATAAAATATACTAACCATACATAAAATATACTAACCCTACACCAAATATACTAACCCTACACCAAATATACTAACCCTACATAAAATATACTAACCATATATAAAATATACTAACCCTACATAAAATATACTAACCCTACATAAAATATACTAACCCTACATAAAATATACTAACCATATATAAAATATACTAACCCTACATAAAATATACTAACCATATATAAAATATACTAACCCTATATCAAATATACTAACCCTACATAAAATATACTAACCCTATATAAAATATACTAACCCTATATAAAACATACTAACCCTACATAAAATATACTAACCCTACATAAAATATATAACCATATATAAAATATACTAACCCTACATAAAATATACTAACCATATATAAAATATACTAACCATATATAAAATATACTAACCCTACACCAAATATACTAACCCTACATAAAATATATACCCTACACCAAATATGCTACCCTACATAAAATATACTAACCCTACATAAAATATACTAACCCTACATAAAATATACTAACCATATATAAAATATACTAACCCTATATCAAATATACTAACCCTACACCTAATATACTAACCCTATATAAAATATACTAACCCTATATAAAACATACTAACCCTACATAACACATTCTGACTCTATATAACATATTCTGACTCTATATAGAATATGGTTTTGAAGGTTTTATGCAATCACTCTGACATACTTACGTGTGTAACAAGAGGTCACATACATATAATTTACATGATACATGGCGTATGATAATAAGTACAAAATTACAACTTTTCTGTAAATAATGATGTTTCACTTTTGCACAATTACATAGGAAAAGAGCACAACCGAGTACAGAGATAAACTCAATAATTTGAATCTACAAATTTTGTGAACATTTTTACATTAATCAAACAAACATTTATTTTAATTTGACTTGAAAAAGTGAAATAAAAGTTTGGTATATATTTCTCTCTTAGACAATTTACTGGTTCATTTGGCATTTAGATAAATAATGAAAGTCATTTCCAATGTCGGAATTATTCAAAGTACAGGTTGTCTCGTGACGAGGAATACCTAATCAGCTTCCTGTTTCTACAGGTAAATGTATTCTTTTAAAGAACGAAACTTACACATAATTTTTTTTATCTTTAGTATTCAGCTTAATTTCTGTATGCATTGATCATTCAGTCTATTTTCACCAGTGTCTTAATTTCATTTTTAGAAAAGGGACATGTAGTACCAGACATAATTCAGATCAGTTTGAAAAAAATTAGCATTTGTGAGCCATTTAAATGACATGGTTCCAATTTCTCGCAAAGTATACATTAACTTTGCTAGATCAGTAAGATACCACCATATCGGACAAGTTAATACAAGAGGAATACATGTAGTTTAAACAAACAGAACAAAACAAGAGCAAAACAATGATTTACCGCTAAAACTGATAAAGAAGATACAATAAAAAAGTATATAAATTTTGGATGTATATTACAAATATTTGTGTAAAACAAAAAAATCTTTAAAAAGATGTTTATTTTCACGGTCTTAGATAAATACATATAATACATGTTTAATTGCTTTATTATTTAATATTACGATACTTTCCCTAAGACAAATTTTCGCTTATTATTTTCTCTCATGTACTTGATCAACCGGTATCCCTGACTGCATAATAGTCCTATTGCACGTTTCCGGTAACTCTTAGGTCATAGGTAAACTGGATATAAAACACCACATCCGGATTCTTCAGCAATGGCGATCGTTTGTGTTATGCTTAGTGTAAGTGACTTGAATTGACCAAAAAATGACGTCCAGTATTGTAAACGAATTGATCTGATACTGAAGCAAATGTTTCTTATTTTCGCTCATGGAGTTTCATTGATTTTTTTTATGAAAAAAAACCCCCATTTTCTTCGAAAGATTTGCACAATAACATTTGACCCCGACGTTTAACTGCCAAGTGCTAGGCCTTTACGATATCAAAAGCATAGAAGTTTTTCTAGATGATTTCATTACCTCAATCATCGATTGTAGCCAGGAAAAAAAACGAGTATGTATGTGTATTCTGGTCCCCAATCGACAATTAAGGTACAATTCAAATCATCTAGGCAAGTTGTTTGAAGCACAGGGATTTGTTAAAAACTTAAATTACGGGACACAACCACACGTACATCGCCACCGGCAAAAAATGAAAAGGTAAAGTAAGTGCTGAAAAACTTCATTTTGAAAATTTGCGATACTGGCAGAAATCTCACATACTGACTAGCTTCCTCCTTTGTGTATGTTAACGTGTGGCTGGCCGTACGTTTTGTTAAAAATGCAAGCGCCTGTGGTTGGAGTTACCATTTAGGGTCAGAGTACCCAAATTGGAACACTTTCGATAAATCCGGTATAACACTTCTAATTTCATAATACAAATAAATGTAATGTTTACTCAATTAAATTTGAAGTAATTTTATGCATTTTGAGTAAATTTCATCTGCCTACTCACTGCCATTGCTCATAAACTCGAGTGAAATGGAAAAAAGAATTACAAAAAATAGAAATGTGAAACATGGAAAAAAGAATTTAGGAGCATTGTCAAAACATTTCAACATGAAGATTTTTTTTTTTCAAATATCTAAATTACTTTCATAAACTGCTGTTTATAATGAAGTGTTTAAAACTGCACATTCTAGTCTGGTTGTTTTGTGGTCTATCACATATTATCTTGTGGTGGTGGAGCATTGTCAAAACATTTCAACATGAAGATTTTTTTTTTCCCACACAAATATCAAGAGTGATTGATATCAATTAATTGTTGAAAAATAAATAGTTTATATCATAAACATAACTATCAAGAAAATGAAACAAAAGCAGAAAGTATGTATCCATGAAATAATGAAAGTGAAAATTTAAATTTGGTACAATTATTTTTAAACGTGCCTATTAGAATGTCAATATGAGCTAGTCTGGCATATAGATCAAGTTCTAAAAATATTTTGGTTTTTTATAACATTTATACATTTTTATGATATTAATAGCTCCATGTGCTAGCAAATTATTATTTAGTGATGGATCCAGAATATCCAGATACAGTAATTTGCTTTGATCAAAAGTAAACCCCTAACACTAATTAAATTTGATCAAGTTTATTGCAACAAGATAGTAACTCTAAAACCAATACATACAATACATGAAATAAAACACTAATAAACCATATAATAATACAGTACATACACATCTACTTACTTACATGTACAATAAAACGTAGTTATTTTCTGCTACAGGTCTTTTTTTATATCATTAATTTTTAAAATTTTCACACCCGGGTTGAATAAGGGAAATATGATGTTTAAATTTGGTCAGTTTTCTGCAGTGTTGTTGACAGTTTTGACGTGTTATTTATTGTAAATACAACTGCCGACATTTTGTTTCTGCATTGAAATTGAAAGATTTATACCAGCTATCATGTCAGCAAGAATCTGCTGTGTTTTTGGCTGCACCAACGGTGTCCCAGAACTGAAGAAATTGAAATCCAAAATGTTGTGTATTTGAACCACTACTGTTTCTTTTTCCTTTTCCAACCTTCCTAAAGGACAGCCATGCGAGAAATATATGGATAAAGAATGTTAACAGAGGTGGGATGGATGGTGCTATTTCCTGGACCATGGTGTAAAATATGTGTAAATTATGAAGAACAATATAAAAATATGTGACACAAAAGTTTCAGTGAAAAAAGTAAAAAAAAAAACAATGGATAAACATACAAATGTAAACGTAAAATCCGCAGGCTGCCATGTTTATCGCGACGGAATGTTTATATCCAGTTGACCTTTGACATGCATATATAGTGACCTAAAACAAGATGGCGGACGTGTGTGTGCAATAGGACTATTAAGGGATTTTTGTTTTCATTGTGATCGTGATTTCAGATTTTTCTCCAGTACAGGTCGTCATAGGAAAAATATTGGAATACTTACTACTTAGGACAGTTACTCTTGATACTCTTTTCTTGAAATACTTGTATTTCCTGAAGTGAAAAAAATCATGGATTGCCTATTACCGCTGCAGTTATATTGAGGGAAAACTGCTCCTTTGCGGAACGTTTTATTCGAAACGGGTTTTTTTTTCATATTTTTGTTTTAGAAGTTTTGATAATGCATTTTCAAAATTGGTACTGAAAAAAATGGTTGAAGAGCAGCCATTTTTTATTTTGACAGGGAAGTTTTGTAATCGCTATTTCCTAATAAGCGCCAGATGTAAATCAAAGTAGACAAGAGAAAAGAAGACAAAAGAAATGGAAATGGAATTCTAGAAACTATGATAATGCAACATATCAACATCCGTCCTTTTGTCGTTTTTATGGAATTATCAGAACCAGTTAAACACTTGAAATGTGATATTTGAATAAACTTAATGGTTATCAACGTAAAGTCAATTTTAATTACCATAAACTTATGTTTTAAAAGTAATATTCACTTACGAAAATAATGACTTGTGTTTTTCGCTGCATGGGTACTGAGGTGCTCGTTCATATACAATCCAATCTTCACAGCTCATAGTGAAAGGTTTTCCACAGAAAAAAGACATATTGTAAATCTGGGCCGTAAAGTTACAGTATTCTGTCACGTGAGGAATATTTGGTAAAACGCTACATAAAGTTGTCTCCGTCCTATTACCTTTCCGAAATCCTGCTTTAAGGAACATAATTAAACCATATTTATGCACAATATTCATGAAAATTCCAACGTGTTCCTTTGTATTTGCGATAGAAAACATCACTTCTGGTTTTCCAGCCCACATAGCTTTAACAACCCCTGTGTATGATCCGTCACCATGGTCAGTCACATGACCGGAAACCGATGCCTTAACTGAAGGTTCTCGAAGCCACACCCGGAGTATATCACCTCCCATTTTAGACCTCTCTCCTCTGCCGTTGTACAACACAATATCGACTATTATGTCATCTCCAATGCTGACGTTGCTGCTTCTGACGGTTATTACTGAATTTGAAATGTTTACTAACGAATGGAAGTCCTTGTAATCTTTGAATTCCATATACGTGTTAATTCCATACAACGTATACACCGACATATTCACTTTTGGAATAAATTTTATTATGGAAGTTACATCCGAATCGCTTAGATTAGAAGCTTGTATTGGTATGGCCGAGGGCACATCAGACTTATATATTTCTTTTATGTCCGGGAGCACTGCTGGGTCGAACCTGTAAAATACATACATAAATCTTATATAGAAGGGATAACAGATATTCCTCAAGAAGATGATACTCCCGGACACAATTAACTGCTGTCATACATGTACAGAAATATTACAGGTATAACATGATGTTTCATTGTGTAGCCAGGTGATAGAATACATCATTTTAAATCATCGCGCGTAAAGCAAGTATGAAAGAATGTATGTATGTGCACGTCGAGCACGGACTTCACGTCCTCTGTCCAGTCACCGCCAACTCCCACCAAGAGCCACCACACTCGCACAGCATCACTCAGACAGTCAACACGTAGGCTAACCTGTCAAATCTGAAGCGAGAGCACCAAAGCCGGCGTCCCTGGTAAGCTTAATTAATATAAGTCACATTAATATATTGTAATCTTCAAACTATAAATACATTCCTCATAAGTTACCGCAGTGTGCAAGGTGTGTGAGTGAATGTGTATTTATAATTGTATTTTTAATTTTAGGTCTTCTTCAGACAATTAAATCATTTTCCAACCAAAGAAGGGGTTTTGGTAGTCTATCCACCCACGGTTACAATTTGGCGCCCAACGTGTATTTGCGAGGAAGACCAGGGTCTACCCTCTTGGTTCCCTGACAGTGACAGGACGGGGTTCCCGTCAAGTCCGTTCCGGCGATTAGACGTACCGGAAAATACCGGAAGTGATGGTCCCCATGCATATGGCCGAAGCGTATACGTATTAGGACACACGAGGCAGAGGAGCAGAGCGCTGGATACTGTTTCGATAAGTATAATGTGATCAATAACTTGTCAGTGACAAATGCAGGATTTCGAAATGATGGACGGCATCGATGATTCGATTTGATGTGTGTTACTGACGAGGGGTACCACTGATCTGTTGTAGTGTTGCAGTGACATTAGTGCCTACCTTGTGCTATCGGAATCCGTGATGTACATTTGGATAACGATTAACACTTTCAAAACTTCGTTTAAATATGTATTTTCAATATCATATAATTAATTCATATGATCATTGGTAATTAGACTGTGATATTGTATTGTAATATTTAATTTTGAAAGTCAGTTCAGTGGATACTTTAAATCAATTATTGTGCTTAATATGATGACTGTGATAACTGTTTAGTGTGAATGCGAGTGTCAGAATGTGTTAGTTTTATTATCTTTGTATACTTTGTGATATCTTTATCTTGCCAGGGACAAAAGGATCATTGATCTTCCTATCCTGTCATCTCATCATCACCACTTGATCTATTTAATTGCATCACCATCGTCATAATCATCTCTACCAGCGTCATCACCTGTTTGTTGAATCCAACATTGTCACTTCATTACCCCCCCCCCCCCCCTTTGCACTTTTCCTTCCTGATCCCATAGCACAGAATGAAATGAAAGGTAAGGTAAATCATTTTCATTGATCTGTTATTCATTGTCATGAGATTGCACCTGGCTGCTTATTCCTGATAGTTTTAATAGTTATTTATGAAATAGTGTGTTTATCCTTTCATTGTTGTGAATACGTGCCATTCTATAAATGAGTTTGAGTAAATTAAATAAATTTCTCAATAAACCTGTCAATGCACCAGAGAGTTTGAAAAGCAAACCTGTTCTAGTTACCAGCAGTAAGGGTTTCTCTCTGTGTAGAAATTTAGATCTTATTACCAAATTCGGTTATGCTATTGATGTGAACTGCTGGCCTGGAGCTACTTTTGTTCAAACTTGGAATTGGTTAAAGCGAAATCTGGCCCGAAAAGTAGACCAGTATGATATTGTCACTTTATACATATGGATAGGTACATGTGACCTAACAATAAAAAAAGGCAAGTTCATATCTCTCGCACATGAGACAGATAGCCAATGTGAGGACTATATTCACACACAAATAGACCGTATTGTGAATTTTGTTAAAGATTATCCATCAGTTAAACTTATCTTTTTGGAAATACCTCCATATTCCATTGTCATCTGGAATTCTACCAAAGGTCATAGTAACCCAGATAGTTTTAAGGAGCAGGATCGGCTTCTTGAGAGTAGAATAGCCTTACTAAATAACTATATTCAAGAGGTTGATGCACGGTCTGGTACAAGGTCATTAAATTTCACAGCAGATCTTTTGAAATACCATAGAGCAGGCAGGAAGCCTGTAGTTAACTTTAATCTCTTTAAAGATGGTATCCACCCTGATAGAATTTTAGCTCGGGTGTGGATGAAGAGATTCATGACTAAAATTTTTCATGATTGTTGTTAACCTTTTTCTGTGTATTTATATATATAGTTAGATATTATATTCAGTGCTGTAAGTTGTATTTGTAACTATGGAAACTGAATGGGCATCTGAGGATGCTGATCTTCAAGGTCAAGTGCAGGACACCCAAGCAGAGTTTACAAATGCTGCTACAGGGGGCCCTGGGGATAAAAAAGTAGATCCTATCGATATTAAGGAGGAAGGTAAAGTTACATTTAATATGTCTGATGAAGCGATGGTTCAATACCTTATGTCTAAGGGAAAGTATACAATTACCCCTAAAGGTTCTGATCCACTGCTCATTCCCCCACTGGGAAGGAACAGAACTGGTTCCTTATCATTTTTGAGTAGTACCAGGAATGATAGCCAATCTTCATTTACTCCTAGACATTTACAAAATGTTCCTAAAATTCCACCTTTCTCAGGTGATGATCCCCCACTAAAGGGGGATGTATCTTACATTGAATGGCGATTTGAAATTCGCAGTCTGGACCATGATCCTGATATCTCACAGAGTCTCCTGATACAGGCTATCAGGCGTTCATTGCGAGGCACAGCCCGTCGAATGTTAGTTACTCTGGGTGAGGGATCAACTGTTTCACAAATATTGGCCAAGTTGGACTCCTTGTTTGGAGACACCTCAACTCATGGTATGGTCATGCAGGAGTTTTTCAACTCTAAACAAAGACCAGATGAGTGTGTTGTTAACTTTGGCTGTCGACTTGAATCATTGTTACAAACAGCCATTGATAATGGATCTTTGCATAGGTCGGCAAAGAATGACCTCCTCAGACACAAGTTTTGGACTTCTCTCCATTCGGATAGGTTAAAAAGCCAAACCCGACATAAGTACGACTCTATTACCAGTTATGATCAACTTTTAAGGGAGATCAGAACTGTAGAAAAGGAGATCAGTATAACAAAACAGGTGGACATACCTGCTACAGGGTCAGCCACGGGAGAGGGTCATAAGAAAAAGGGTAAAGTCAGTAGTCAAGCTGTTAGTTGTGAAGTTGAACAGCAGCATGTGTCAAGCATAGCTGATTTACATAGGGAGTTTGAAAAGAAGCTAAAGGATGTCGAAGATAAACTGTCCACTAAATTTGACACCAAACTAGACAATATCCTTTCCAAACTTGGTGATCTAGGTCAAAGTAAGTCTGCTCAAGGTCAGAACCAAAATCAAGGTCAAAGGTCAAATAGAGGTCGAGGTAATCGGGGATATCGATACAACAACAAACAAAAGGGCAAAGGCAATACAAATAATGGATCAAAGGACAACCCAAACAAGTAGGGGTCTCTGCTAGTGGCCGAGTGGAGACCATCAATCAAACTAAAGGTCAAGGTCACAGTGATATTTTGGATAGGCTTATTGGAGTGTCCAATGAGGATGTAGTTTTTATTGAAGGTCATCGAGTTAAATGCTTGATAGATAGTGGATCCATGATAACAACGATTTCCAAAACTTGGTATGAACAATTGCCTAATAAGCCAGAGCTGAATGATATTACAACTCTAGTGGATATTACAGTAGCAAATGGTTCCAAGCTACAATACTTGGGTTATGTTGAAGTGGAGTTGTGTATACCTTTCTTGACGGACAAAGCGTTTAGCATTTTAGCGTTAGTTGTACCCGATACTGACTATAACAAGAACTGCCCTGTACTGTTAGGTACCAATGCAATTCGCCTAGCGAGGAACTGTACTTCTGAAGGTGTAAATATACCAGATTCATGGCAAACAGCTATTGACAGTATTACCTGTTCATACACAGTAAAATCATTTAACAGGAAGACTGTTAAACTGGCTCCTTATGAGTCAATAGTTGTTAATGGTATGGTTCGTGGTCTTGACCCCGGCGTAGAAAATATGGTGACAGAAAACTTTGAAAATTCTAACCTGAAGTTCACAGTCTGCCCCAGAGTGGTTAAGGTTAAACAAAGTGTGTCAAATATTAAGTTACCTATTAAAATTTGCAATATTACTGCAAAATCATTAACTATCAACCCCAGATCTACAATCTGTATCGCTAATGAGGTGAAAGTGGTTGATAATTTGGCATCTGATTTACAAGTTAAGTCACCAGAGTCTTTACCTGAAGAATTAGGTCTCAATATTGACACACAAAATCTTACTGAGGCACAACTGTTGAGGGTTCGTCAAGTCTTGGGGAACTGGAAGCATGCTTTTTCCACCAGTGCTTTTGACATCGGTTGTACGAACTTAGTTAAACATAAAATAGACCTCATAGATGAAAGGCCATTTAAGCAGCCTTACCGGAAGATTCCACCGGGCATGTATGAGGAAGTCCGCCAGCATCTACGTGATATGCAGGACGCCGGTGTCATACGAGAGAGCAATAGCCCATTCTCAAGTAATGTGGTTCTTGTCCGCAAAAAAGACGGTAGTCTTAGATTTTGTATTGATTACCGTTTGCTGAACTCTCGTACCAGAAGAGATGCATATATGCTGCCTCGGTTCGACGATACAGTCGATACCTTATGTGGTTCAAGGTACTTCTCAAAACTAGACCTACGTTCTGGTTATTGGCAAGTCGAGGTAGACGAATCCGACATAGAAAAAACCGCCTTCTCGGTAGGTAACCTTGGTTTTTGGGAAACCAACCGGATGGGTTTTGGCCTCACCAATGCACCAGCTACTTTCCAGCGTTTAATGGAAAAGTGCATGGGTGACATGCATCTCAGAGAATGTCTCATTTTCCTTGATGATATTCTCATATTCTCAAAGACATTTGACGAGCACCTGGTCAGGTTAGAATCTGTCTTCGCCAGACTCGTGCAGCATGGCCTGAAATTAAAACCCTCCAAGTGTGAGCTATTCAAGTCATCAGTCACATATCTCGGACATGTAGTTTCAGAGGATGGCATAGCAACAGATCCTGAAAAGGTATCTGCTGTAAAGGATTGGCCAGAACCAAAGAACGTAAAGGAGTTACGTCAGTTTCTAGGCTTTAGTGGCTACTACAGGCGTTTTATAAAAGATTATGCCAAAATAGTACAGCCTCTTAACCAGTTATTAAAGGGCCATGACTTGAAGAAAAAGACTAAGTCTGTCAAGCCTCGGCAATCAAAGTCAAAGCCAAAAGCTAAAGCCCACTGGGTTTGGGGCACACCTCAACAAGAAGCTTTTGATTTGGTTAAAGAGAAACTGATTCATCCTCCTGTTCTTTCCTATGCAGACTTCTCCAAAGATTTTGTCCTACACACTGATGCTTGTACCTTAGGTTTAGGTGCAGTATTGTATCAAGTGCAGGATGGGACGGAGAAGGTTATTGCATATGCCAGTCGTGGTTTAAGAGCCAGTGAACGGAATTATCCGGCACATAAGTTAGAATTTCTTGCATTGAAATGGGCAGTTACAGAAAAACTTCATGATTATCTCTATGGTAACCATTTTGAAGTTGTAACAGATAACAACCCCCTAACATATGTGCTGGGTAAGGCCAAGCTTGATGCTACCTCTCAGAGGTGGGTAGCAGCTTTAGCCAGTTACAACTTTACTCTGAATTACCGAGCTGGGAGAAACAATGCCGATGCAGATGGTCTCTCCAGAATGTCTCAAATTCAACCCGATGCTGTTCAGGCTATATGTCATTCAGCGGTCTCTGTGGTTCCACTAGTGAGTAGTGTGTCGGATGCTGTTGTGGCTGATGTGGCCAGTCAGTCTACGGCAGACCTCGATACACTTTGCACAGTTGACTGGGAAAAAGAACAAAGGGTTGACCCAGACGTTGCTAGAGTTTCAGACCTTGTTAGAACCGGTTTTCATCCCAGGGGGAAACCATTACACAATGAATCCCCATATGTGCAGAAACTCCTTAGAGCTTGGAGCAGGTTATGTTTGCGCCAAGGAGTTCTCTATAGAACCGCTTCTCTCGACGGTCAGAAAGTGTATCAGCTGGTCCTCCCAAAACATTACCATTCCCTAGCACTTAAGGGTGTCCATGATGATGTTGGACACCAGGGAAGGGAGAAAACCCTGTGGTTGGCACGGCAACGCTTTTACTGGCCCGGCCTTGAGAAGGACGTAAACATGAAAGTTGAGACTTGTGGTCGCTGTGTTAGACGTAAAACACCTGTGAAACCAGTCGCTGAGCTCGTCCCAATAGAAACTTCTAGACCACTTCAAATACTTTGTATTGACTTTTTAAGCCTAGAGAAATCTTCAAGTGGGTACGAAAACATCCTGGTGATAACTGATCACTTTACCAGATATGCTCAGGCGGTGCCCTGCAGAAACCAGACAGCACATACAACAGCTAAGGCTTTGTACGAAAAGTTCATAGCCTATTACAGCTTCCCTGAGCAGCTTCACAGTGATCAGGGTCGTAACTTTGAAAGTAAAGTTATTAAGGAACTCTGTAAAATTGCAGGTGTTCGAAAGACCCGAACAACCCCATATCACCCACAGGCAAACGGCTCAGCAGAAAGGTTCAATAGAACACTCCTAGGGATGCTTGCAACTCTTGAGGAGCACAAGAAACCTGACTGGACCTCATACATAGCACCACTTGTCCAGGCCTATAATGCAACAAAGAGTGATGCCACTGGATATGCACCTCACTATCTAATGTTCGGATGGCATCCTCGATTGTCTGTAGATGCGTTCCTCGGAATTAACCCAGATCAACAGGGAGCAGTTGACCAAGCCTCCTATGTAGGTAAGCTACGTGGTCGTATGGAGTTTGCGTACGAGACAGCTCGTAAAACCGCCTCCAAAAAAACTGCTCAGAACAAGGACCGTTATGACAGGTCGGTTCGGGAGTCAAAATTAGAGGTTGGTGACCGTGTTTTAGTTAGAAAAACCGGTCTGAAAGGAAAAAACAAATTGGCGGATAGGTGGGAACAGGAACCCTATTTGGTCATCGGTATACCAAATAGTGATATTCCAGTTTATAAGGTTGCTCTTGAGTCCAAGAAGGGAACCAAACGAACCCTTCATAGGAACATGCTGCTTCCATTTAACTCCATTCCAGTGGATGTTTCCCCCAAGGAAGATAACCGCAAGGTTGTACATTCCAAAAAGCCATTTCCTTCTGAACAAAAAGGTTCAGAACCAACTTCCTCATCTCAGGATTCTGACTCTTTCTCAGACTCAGATTCTGTGCTCCTGCCTGTATATAAGAGGCGCTCTACTAGACAGATGAGAAACTGTGAGCCCGACAGAAATGACACCACTGTGCCTACAACTTTATCAGTTGTTGACTCGGGTACATCAGGTGAGCAAACTCGGCAACATTCTGTGCTGGAAATACCTCACGATTCTGTACATGAATCGGAGATTGATCCTGCCCCACTAGATGAGAATGTGTCAGAAAATCTTAGTACAGAGATCCAACCTGTGCTAAGAAGATCTACTCGGCCGTCCAAACCACCTGAACGCTGGGGCTATCCGGTTTTCTCACTGCACGCAGCTGATGTAGAGTCTGGTGAAATTTTTGTGTAAGGAACGATCAACCGAATGTGACACTCATGTTTTAATATACATTGTTTTTAATAACCCATTATTTTTTATTTCACTGGCAATGTTCCACAGTAAGTAAGCTGTATTTTAATATCATATGGTGTTTCAACCCCATTTCATTAATGATCTGTGATCCTTTCATGTAATTAACTATGTGGTACTTACCATGTTGTCTGGTATGGGGCTCCCAAACCGTCAGCATCGGTATGTTGTATTACATATGTTATTGTACATATCAGCTGTTATTGCATGTAAATGTGATAACTATTTCGCAAATTGTTAGATTCCTATCTAATATAGAGTGTATTTTGTGATTAAACATGCTCAACAGAACTCTTTCCTTTTCATAGACAATAACCAGTAGTAATAGGGTTGTCCAAGGGAGATAACTGTTCATCTGATTATACTTGAGCATATTTTTAGTTCCTTCTGCAAAGATGGTCCTGAATAAACTCCTGTGCTTTGTTCTAGTTGTTTTGGTGCATTCGGTTTCTAATTATTACACATTATTTAACCGTGGATCTTCAACTATAGGAACACTATTGTTTCTAGAGCAATAGTCTTAACCTATAACCTTGAATAAAAAGTTTATTAATTCTTGGTTTGGTAGAAAGTTGAGAAATGCCAGGAGACATTTCATAAAGCGGGGGAGTATGTAGCCAGGTGATAGAATACATCATTTTAAATCATCGCGCGTAAAGCAAGTATGAAAGAATGTATGTATGTGCACGTCGAGCACGGACTTCACGTCCTCTGTCCAGTCACCGCCAACTCCCACCAAGAGCCACCACACTCGCACAGCATCACTCAGACAGTCAACACGTAGGCTAACCTGTCAAATCTGAAGCGAGAGCACCAAAGCCGGCGTCCCTGGTAAGCTTAATTAATATAAGTCACATTAATATATTGTAATCTTCAAACTATAAATACATTCCTCATAAGTTACCGCAGTGTGCAAGGTGTGTGAGTGAATGTGTATTTATAATTGTATTTTTAATTTTAGGTCTTCTTCAGACAATTAAATCATTTTCCAACCAAAGAAGGGGTTTTGGTAGTCTATCCACCCACGGTTATAATTGTTTATTTTATCAATATATATTGTACGCCAATAATGAGAATAATAAGCCGAATTCAAATCTTGGTGTGTCATTGTTCTTCACAGTGCATGGTGTAGGCTTGTTAGTTAGAGACCCGTACACGCGTGATGTTTATCATCGAAACGATATGCTACGGTACGCTGCACCTTTTATAATCTCGGGGCCGCTCAGTTTCGTGGGAAGACCTAACTTGATGCGGTATTTAATTCGTTGTTTTTATATATTGCTTAAGTCTGATTATTGAAGATCAATATTAACTCAGATTTACTGATTTCATAATTAATTTGAAATTATAGAAGTTTAAGTACGAAAATGTTTTTAAACACTGTTGGATAAAACAAAAAATAAAATAATTAAAGTATAGAGCATATAAGAAACTATGATATAAATAGAACATGTACATAATATATACAATTAACCGAGTCATATGGCTGACATACGAAGGAATTAAAAATATCGGTAAATCAATAGAAATGACAACAATTTTTTTTTAAATACCTACCGCGGTAGGAAACAGGTTATCCATATTATGACTATTAGTGCACCACAGAAAAGTATCCTTCGAAAGTACACAGATTCGGTCACAGACATGTTAACTGTTATTACCTTCAGCTTGGTAACGCTCAATAGCGGGGCCGTCTCGAAACATTTTTGGGCCACCTATGTTAAATTTTGTGCATGTATTTATAAATGACTATATTTCTTTTACCTGTGTATTTACATGTATGCATGTTCCCATACATGACGTATTAACTGTGTGCACACTTGTGGAAGTTATTTCTTAAATTAATACCACAGCAGTATTTTCGCGATATTTACGGGAAGACTTTTGTAAATCTAGCAAGGATAAATCATAGAAATAGAAGTCGTGTCGTTATGTATTAATATTGTTCGCAGTTATGAGATCTCGGGATTCCGACGGATAAACCGACGGTAGAATGTCAGCACGTGAAAACCGACACGCGTCTGTTGGTCTTTTCCGACCGGATTCAGTTTGACAGTAGCTGTCAGCTAGTACAGGTGTGTGTTGTATGTGTGCTGTGTTTGGACTATCCGCCGGGTAACTTGATGAATTTCTAGTCCCGATGCGGTCTGTCTTTTGTCCTATGAAATGTTGGGGGTGGTGTTACTGATAGAAATACATTATTTAAGGTCTTTTGAGAAGTTTTGCCTTAATTATTTACTATTTTGACCGTTTTGGGACTATTCGTTCTTATTGGGATGGACGGGTGGTATTTTTAACACTGGTTAATTTCTAATTCCCGGTCAGTGGTTACCTTATCAAGTGCTTGACAGGAGTATGTTGATCTATTTTGTACTGGGCCTAGTAGTGAGAGAGATATGTTTGAGAATTAAGTATTATGATAAAATATTTGAATTTAACTAAAAAACGCCTTTGTACTGAAAGTGCATTTTTGTTAGCAATAATAACAAGTATGTTTAAGAGAGAAGGAATAAGAAGCCTGGATTACATGAATTTTGTTTTATTTTTTCATTTTATCAAAGAATGTAAATGTCTTTTCTGGAAGTGTGTAGAGACTAGACCTAGAGTGGATGTGCATTTTCCTAACTTGCATTTTTAAATATTTTGTCTATTTTTAATGTAAACTTCAAGCCTTCTCATTAATGTGTTAATTTTCTGCGTGGAAAGCTAACATAATGATATTAGCTAACGATCCAATAATGTTGTCCTTCTTACTTGTAAAGTATGGAGTTGTAGAAATTAACTATTTAAGTCTGAAAGATTGTGTGAGTCTGATAGAATTATTAATGTAAATTATTTCTTTGCATATGGAAAGCGTTGCCTAATTCAGTATTGAAATTTATTACAATCTTTCGGTTTTTTTTACAACTGAGCTACATATCTAGATTATTTATCATTTATTTATCGGGTTTAGCTCTACATATATTGTGACAGCCTACACGCTACCATGTTGTACAGATCTGAGATTGGGTCCAGATCACTATGGTGTCACAATATTCTGCATTCTCTTTAATAAAGAATCATTTCTATTTGGAATTATATCAACACATACCAGTTCAGTTGATTGTGAAATCTTAATTCTAATTAAACATTATATTCATCGAACTAGATATTTCAACAAAGCTTTACATCTTGATGCTCTTGTTAATGTTATTAAGGATCATGTTCATGTTGGATATCCCCTCCTCCAAATCTTGACATGTGACTTTTTTTTAGATCTGAGAGGAAATGAATTATATGCGTGTGTCCTTCTTCCGTCATATAACTGTGGTTTTAAAAGGATAAAACAATTATTTGAAATGACATAAAAGGAGCGAATGCACCTGGAGAGTAAATAAGTTAATTTTCAAATTAAGAAAAGACTCTAGCTTTAACTAGCTTTTAGTTGTCAAAATGTATCAAATTAAAACTTTCCCAACATGGCCACTAAATTCTGTCAGCTGCATCCCCACACGACAAAATATAGATGGTAATGAAAGAAAGGCTATGGTATTTTAGATGACCGATTTATCTTTATGTACTATATTTGTACATAAAATAAGTTTTTAAACATAATTTCGGGATTCCGAGCTGGAATGAGCTAACGTTACTGTCATGACACTGTGCTGTTGACTCACGTGGTGAAGTAGGCGGGGTCGCTACACCGACCAGAGGGTGACACGTGGTGAAGTAGGCGGGGTCGCTACACCGACCAGAGGGTGACACGTGGTGAAGTAGGCGGGGTCGCTACACCGACCAGAGGGTGACACGTGGCGAAGTAGGCGGGGTCGCTACACCGACCAGAGGGTGACACGTGGTAAAGTAGGCGGGGTCGCTACACGGACCAGAGGGTGACACGTGTTGAAGTAGGCGGGGTCGCTACACCGACCAGAGGGTGACACGTGGTGAAGTAGGCGGTTTCGTTACACCGACCAGATGGTGACACGTGGTGAAGTAGGCGGGGTCGCTACACCGACCAGAGGGTAACACATGGTGAAGTAGGCGGGGTCGATACACTGACCAGAGGGTGACACGTGGTGAAGTAGGCAGGGCCGCTACACTGACCAGAGGGTGACACGTGGTGAAGTAGGCGGGGTTGCTACACTGACCAGAGGGTGACACGTGGGAAATGTGTGGTTGACGGGGTTCAACGTCGATATACATTAATACTAGTAGTATCTTGTTTTATTTGAGATCATTGTATAAGTTTATTGACACAAGAGAAATGTTTAAAAAATGGACTTCACCATTCTGTGTTGGTGATTGAAATTTGCAATACAGAAAAAATATCTTGTTATATAGCGTTTATATTCATGTTCTGTGGGGCGACACTAATACTACCTAGCTAATTACTAGACCTAGTCACACCAGCTTAGCTACAGTCACACACATTTATGTATAACAGCTAAATATATGTATTTCCTCGCGGAATGGTTTGTTAAAGGCTTCCCAGTTTCTGCTTTGTCTTTGATGCCTACGTTAAAGCATAATCTGAATAATCAGCTTGCATGCATTTTAGAATTACCACAAGAAGGCAAATTGTGTAACTGTATACAGATCACGACACAAATTATTTGAGACTTCTCTATACACACTAACACTACAGTAATCTGATTTTTCTGTCATTGTATGCAGAAATACCGACAGTTTGTCAGATTTTTGTGTTTGTATTGAATGTAGTATGGATTCTTTGTCATTATAAGATGATGTTTTTCACTGATAGACGACAACAATAAGAAAGCGCTTGTGAAGTAGTTCCAAAATGAGAAAATTTGACACCGCGTACTTTAAGCACTTTACAGCATTAACAGAAATTGTGTATATGTGCAATTGTACACACACATGAGAATGTTTGTATATATCTCTGTGCTTATATGTAAACACTTTTCAAATTTATATGAATACAAGTATATTTTGTATGAGGAAGGTCGTTGAGAGTAAAAATATTGTATCTTATTCATAGATTACTTAATACATGTATATAATTCATACCTGCCTGAACATCGTCTCCTCAACTGTATATAGGTACAAATACATGAACAAATAATCAATATCAGCTTACCTTACCTTATCCAATTTCGTTTCAACTCACAATAGTATCGTAATCTCTCATTTTCTTTGATGTTCTCACGGAATCACTTTGTACCACATCGTTCTGTCATGACTGGTACTACAAGCTAATGAAACGATTGATTCCATGTGATATACAACATTATACAATAAAGAATTAGCAGTGTAGACTTGTAGTAGTTATCTCTGTAGCTTGTAAAAGAAAGAACACTTTTGATTGGTTGTTTGAAAGAAGGCATTTCATTAGATGGGTAGTCGTATAATTAGAGGTTCCACCAGACGAAAAGCTCTAACAGTCTGTCGGATGGGACTTTAAATGGTGCCCCGTGTAAGGACCGTCCAGCCTTGCACGCAAAAGACCCTCCTGTGGTTTTCGTAACAAGAGAAGGCGCGTATCGCCGCCCAGGAGCCCTAATATCTCCATATACACACCCTTCGACAACTATTTTACATATTCGGACGGACTTCAAAATTAATCCAAAATTAGGTATAAAAATAAATAACGCGCACAACCTGGAGCCCAGACAAAAGAAGACGAGACCCACCACCAACCCGAAGACCAGGACCCAGACATCATAGTACAACGACCAGGAACACCTTTAGATCGGGAGTCGTAAAAATTTCAAAAATCACTGACACCAGACGACTCCCACCCCCAGAGGGGAGCACCCACTCGCGTCGCCCGAAAATCGACATGCGTCGATTGAAACAACGCTCGTAACCGGGAGTTGTTATGGAGACGATAAACCCACCAACAACAACGACGACGACGAAAAGCTCTCTCTCGGATGCTGACAGACGAACGTAAAGGATCTCTAGCTGAAAATAAAAGGTAACAGTGACCAAGCTGAAAAAGTTTGGGCCTAGCTGAATAAGTTAGGGCTCCACTGTAATCCTTTAAAATCGGAACCAATAATTCTTACACGTCTTAAACAAATGTACAAAGTCACGGGAGATCACAGTACAGGGTGATGTGTAGTTGATCAGGTACAGTGACAGGGTACCGAGGCACAGGTTTTGCTGAGACACAGTGTATAGCTGACTTGGTCCAAGTGGTTGAGGCAAAAGGTGACGCAGTCAATGCACGTGTGTCGCGGTGAAGGCTGACGTGGTCAAAGTGTGTCACGGTCAAGTTTGTACAGTCACGGGTGTTGCGGTAAAAGGTTAATTATTTACTACCGACACAGGGTGGCGGGTATATATGTGATATAGTGTTTAGTTGGTATTGAGACTCTATACATGTTAGTGTTAAGGTGTAATAAATGTTAGTTATCTACCGGGTGTAGTTTAGAGTATAGTTATTGAATTCGTATAGTTTATATCATTATTTGAGTCAGGTAGACAGGCCAGTATTTTGTATATATATTGTGGGCATTTTACTATTTGTTAAACAGTTACTGGGTTCAAGATAGAACTTGGTAACGAACTGACAGTGCGCATCCGTTACACTACTATCATTATTGTACATATGTTTTATTATGTTAACCACTGTATGACTGTCTGCCTGTGTCTACATGTCGATATGCCGATTATCTCATTGCTTCACGTGACTTTGATTATCCGGCTTATTGCCTTTTTTACATGTATTTTTTCATTTTTGTATGCTCACGTCAAGGCTTATTTTGTTCTTTTCTTCTCATTTACGCAGATAAACAAAACCTTTTGCTGGTTTGCACAATGTCTACTATGTATGAAACCGTTTCGCTATTTTGTAAACTTATGTCTCGGTTTATTTGATAATGGGTAATTCTTACATGTGTCACAGAATAATGATCGGTATCTTCTATTCAAAGGTCTACGGTAAATGCGTTATGTAATCATTTCTATTTTTATCATTAAATCTCAGGTTAATTTTAAGCAAGTTCGACTGTGGTCGTCTTTATCTTTCTTGGTCAATCTATAGTTTAAATAAATTAATGCTCTCCTGTTTTCAAAATTTTGAATTTTCAGTAATCTTGTTGCTATTGTAACCTGGGTTAAATATATTCGGGTCGTAGGGTCACCAGTGCACATAGGGATATATGTACTGTGAGCGTGTGATTGGACGCATGTTACCCTTTCACCCTTTCCCGCCACCTAAGTGACGCTACCAGTATAGGCTTCACTCTTACGTTGCCTATGCTGGTGGACGGACGCGATCTGATATTTCTGGACCCCCAGCACAGACCCTGGTAAGTACACAGCTGAATTCTTACCTCGATTTTATCTGATCAGTGGTGCGAGATCTTGTGTGCAAGAACGAGTATGAACTGTATGGAAGTGATCGTAAGAAGTCTTTTATTTATATTATAGGTATTTCTCCTCGGACCAATAAATTTCGAAACATACACCAAGAGTCTTTCATCTGTTGGCCGGTGTTACAAATGGCGCCCACGTAGGGACTATAAGAAGACCAGGGTGCTGGATCGACATACTTGATTCCCTTTAAGGTCCCAGCCTCGGGAGACTGACAGCGTTCCGTTCTTGTAGCTTTGTTCGGCATACAGATAGCGCGCCAGCCATCCACTTCCGGTAATGGGGATTTTGTTGTTTACAAATAACGACGAGCACTTCTAGACAGCTGTTACAGCTACTTTCTGCTCACGGTGGGATCGTCAAAGTGTTGTTGCCTGGCAGGACCATGTAAATTCTGTTCCTGACTTTTCTGACTCAGGTTTTGTGTAACAAATGATTTGTTTGACCTCGGACCGGTGTCAGCCTGATCAGCTGATCGGATATATAACTGTCAGATGAATGTGACTGACGAACCTGATCCATTCACGAACGTTTGATTATAATTTTTTCTGGAATTGTTAAATTGTTTCATAGACTTTAATTATCTTGGACTCATTGAATTATTTCATAGACTTTGATAATCCTTATACATATCATTGTGATACATGTATATTATAACTGTACCGTGTTATTTCTATATCCTTAATTGGTTGTCAGAGCTGTGCTAGTTGCAAAGTGATGTGTCTATATAATTCCCTATAAAGTTGTGATATTTTGATTTTGTTGTATAATACTCATGTTGCACTTTTTATACTGCAGGTAACCTAACATTACCAGGGATCATCACTACCTATAGAGACATACCCTGCACCTGACTAATGGCATGTATAAGTATCACAGCTATTTCCAGTCACACCCCAGTAATGTGAGTACGTATTTGTTAGAAAAGGAAAGAATGGTTTTTGTTTTATATTGAATATTGTGCCTTGCCGGTGGCCTTATGACCTGAATCTCAGTTATATTTTATATTTGTTGTGGGTTTTGATAGATTGATTGTAATTTTCCTTAGTTTATATACTGCCTTTGCCCTATGAGTTTTTCAAAGTTGCAAAAGTTTCTCGATAAACCTTTTTCTGATATTCCGTCATCCTTGAGGAAACATCCTGTTTTTTTTTCTAGTAGCAAAGGTTTTTCTTTAAAGAGGAATGTGGATATCATTCGTGATTTTGGGTTTGACATTACATTTGATTGTAGAGCTGGTAGAAGATTAGATACTTCCTTACAAGAACTGACCAAACTTTTGGACAAACTTGGTGGTTTGGGAAAACCTGCTGTTTTGTACATCTGGTTAGGTACATGTGACCTAACAATAAAAAAAGGTCCTTTCATTTCGCTTTACCATCAAACCAATGAGGACTGTTTGCAGTATGTAGAGTTTTATGTTAACAAAATTACTGATATTTTATCAAAGTACAGTACTGTAGAATTGATTTGGCTAGAAATTCCACCATACTCTATTGTAAGATGGAATGAGTACAAAGGTCATAGTAACCCTGACAGTTTCACAGAGCAGGATATTGTGTTGCTGGAAAGAATAAATAATTTAAATTCTTATTTGTCAAAAGTCAATTCAGAAACCGGGTCATTATCATTGAACTTTCGAAAAGATTTGTTGACTTATAGGAGGAAAGGCAGGGACCCTACAGTAAATTTTGACCTGTATAAGGATGGTATACATCCTGACTTGTTACTCGCACGTTTATGGTTTAAAAGAATTGTAACCAAAGTTTTCCATAACTGTAGTTAATATTATAAGCTGGCTATTGTTATTTGACATCAGTACAGTTTTAGTATTACTGTGGTTGAGATAAACGTTTGGTACAATGTCTACTGAGGGTAAAACTAAGCCCGAGCAAGGCATGGCAGCAGGTGGTCCTGTCACTGAAGACAAGGACATGGATACTGGCAAAATTGATGTCAGTAAGATGTCTGAAAAGGACTTAATCAAGGCGCTTCAAGCGTTTGGGAATTGGGATGTTTTTCCCAAACCCATGAAAGGTCCTGGAGCTATTCCCAAAGGACCCAAGGAAGCTAGCACTCCTATAGTCAAGGAGGGTGATCCTGTACAAGGGTCTGTAGCTTTCGATTTTTCAAACTTAGGGCATACACTGAGTCATGCAGCCAATAGTGCCAACCGCCCTCGCATTGTTTCTTTGTTTTCTGGTGATGATCCACCCCAAAAGGGTGAGGCTTCTTATATTGAGTGGCGATTCGAGACCTCCGGGTATATTGATGACCCAGAGATACCAGAAACGGCGGTAATTCAGGCCATACGTAAGTCCTTAAGAGGTACGGCTAGGAGGATGCTGATTTCTATAGGCTCCTCAGCTACACCACGCCAGATTTTGGATAGATTGGACATGCTATTTGGTGACATATCAACTCATGGCATGGTAATGCAAGAGTTTTTTTAACTGTTCTCAGAGACCAGATGAGTCAGTTACAGCCTTTGGTTGTCGATTGGAGACATTACTCCAGACAGCCATAGAAAATGGCTCTTTACAGTCATCTTCAAAGAATGATCTCCTCCGGCATAAGTTTTGGACATCACTGTACAATGATAAACTTAAAAGCCAGACGAGACATAAATACGACAGCATCACAGACTATAACCATTTGTTGCGTGAGATTAGGGTGGTTGAGAAGGAATTAAACATTTCTTCTACAGGTTTCTCTAAACCTGACCCTACTAAAAGTAAAAAAGCTGGTCACCATGCAATCTCATGTGAGAGTAGACAGGCTGTTGTTGGGTCTTCCAGCCTAGAAAAAACTTTTGATGAAAAGTTGAAAAAGTTAGAGGAAAAACTGTCGAACCAAGTTGATGCCAAATTTGAAAAGATTTTGTGCAAGTTAGACTCTGTGCCTGGTAAATCTTTTCACAAGTCTGGTCAACGACAAGGTCAAAGTCAACGACAAGGTCAAAATTATCGACAAGGTCAAAGTCAAGGTCAAGGTCGTGGTCGAGGCAAATACAGAGGCAAGGGTTCTGACCGGAAATCAGGTCAGGATTCGGGAAATAATAACCCAAAAGCCTAGCGGCCTCTGTAGACGGCCAATCAGGGGTCGAGAATGATAGTGGCCAGCCTGATTTATCATCACGACTTATTGGTCAATCCAATACAGGTACAATTACCATTTGTGTTAAAAGTGTAAATGCACTTGTCGACAGTGGTTCCAGTGTTTCTACCATTTCTAGGTCATTATATGACTCGTTGGACAATAGACCTAATATTCAACCTTTAGATACTCTGGATTTACAGGTGACTGTTGCAAATGGTTCTTTGTTGGATTATTTGGGGTATATTGAATGCAGTGTTCAAATACCATACCTTAAATCCATAAGTTTGGATGTGTTGATGTTGGTTGTACCAGACACGGAACAAAATCAATCATGTCCTGTCGTTGTTGGTACCAACATCATTAGGCTTGTTAAAGATATGTCACCAGGTGACGTCTTTGTTCCATCTGAGTGGTATGTAGCCTTTAATACTATTGCCTGTTCCTATAGTGTACATGCCTTAGGAAAAAAACCTGTCAAGATAGGACCATACTCTGCTGCCATTGTTAATGGGATAGCCAGGGGACTTAGTCCCGATATAACCAGTCTAGTCACTGAAAATTGCAGCAATTCTGCTCTTAACTATATGGTGTGCCCTCGTGTTATAAAAGTGAAAAATGGCATTTCACGTGCTAAAATACCAGTGAAACTTTGTAACACTAATGGTAAACCTATAATTATACCTCCAAAATCAGTTATTTGTGAGGTCGCTCAGGTGAAAGTTGTTGATAACTTGGCATCTCATTTGCCAGTTAGTGACAAGGGAGATAACTTGTCTTTACCTGAGGAACTTGGTGTTAGGATTGACACTGATACATTATCAGAGGAGCAGTTATTGCGTGCAAGGCAAGTTCTTGGTAAATGGGAATGTGCTTTCTCTAAAAGCGCCTTTGATATCGGACACACCGACTTGGTCCAGCACAAGATCGACCTCGTAGAAGATAAGCCATTTAAACAACCTTATCGCAAAATACCACCAGGTATGTACGAGGAAGTCCGACAGCATGTCAAGGAAATGCTTGATGCTGGGGTCATACGAGAATCATCGAGTCCTTACTCTTCAAATGTTGTTTTGGTAAGGAAGAAGGACGGTTCCTTAAGGTTTTGCATAGATTATCGTATGCTCAACTCTAAGTCTCGTAAAGATGCCTATATGCTCCCAAGGTTCGATGATACTGTAGACACTTTAAATGGTGCCAGGTATTTCTCTAAACTTGACCTGAGAGCTGGTTATTGGCAAGTTGAATTGGCTGAAGCTGACAAGGAAAAAACAGCATTTTCTGTTGGCAACCTTGGCTTCTACGAAACTGTTCGTATGGGGTTTGGCTTGACAAATGCACCCGCCACTTTCCAGAGACTTATGGAAAAATGCATGGGAGATATGCACCTGAAGGAATGTCACATTTTTCTCGATGACATCCTTATATTTTCCAAGACTTTTGATGAACATCTCAGTCGACTAGAGTCAGTATTTGATAGGCTTGTAAAGCATGGCTTAAAGCTGAAACCTTCCAAGTGCGAATTTTTCAAAACATCTGTAACATACCTCGGTCATGTAGTGTCCGAAGAGGGCATAGCTACTGATCCTGAAAAAGTTTCAGCGGTCAAAGACTTGCCGAAGCCTTCAAATGTCAAGGAGTTGCGTCAATTCCTAGGTTTCTGTGGATATTATCGGCGTTTCATCAAGGATTACGCTAAGATTATCCATCCCCTCAATCAACTTCTTCAAGGTCATGAATTGAAAAGAAAGACTTTGAAAGACTTACCTAAGTCCAGGAAGTCAAAGAAACCCAAGCGGAAAGCTGACTGGGTTTGGGGTGACCCTCAGCAAAGCTCTTTTGAGCTAATTAAGAAGAAGTTGACGCAACCACCTGTATTAGCTTATGCTGATTACTCTAAACCTTTCATTCTCCATAGCACAGGTCTTGGGGCAGTACTTTACCAGATTCAGGATGGTAAAGAAAAGGTTATAGCATATGCTAGTAGAGGGCTGAGGCCGAGCGAGCGGAACTATCCGGCTCACAAGCTTGAATTTCTAGCACTCAAATGGGCGGTGACAGATAAACTTCACGACTATCTCTATGGTAATACGTTTGAGGTTGTGACTGATAATAACCCCTTAACCTATGTGCTGGGAAAAGCTAAGTTGGATGCTACCGGTCATCGGTGGGTTGCCGCTTTAGCTAATTATAGCTTCACTTTGAAGTACAGAGCTGGGAGAAACAACGCTGATGCAGATGGTCTTTCTCGAATATCCTTTGCAAGCTCTGAAGTCATTAAGGCAGTTTGCCAGTCTATGTCTGTTGATATTCCACTTGTGGACAGTGTTGCCTCTTCCTGTGCACATCATGTGGCCAGTGAGCGTGCACAGACTGAGGGCAATTTTGCATCGATGGACTGGCCAACCAAACAGAGAGAGGACTTGGATATAGCAAGAGTTTGTGACCTCCTTGAAAGCGGTTTTCATCCCAGGGGGAAACACTCCAACAGGAAACCCCGTATGTTCAGAAATGCTTAAGGGCTTGGAAGAAGTTTCATTTACATAACGGTGTCTTATATAGAACCACTTTTCTGGATGGTCAAGAGGTGAACCAGTTCGTCCTTCCAAAGAAGTACCATTCCCTCGCCTTAAAAGGGCTGCATGATGATGTCGGTCATCAGGGGAAAGAAAAGACGCTTTGGTTGGCGAGACAGCGTTTTTACTGGCCACATATGGAAAGGGATGTGAACGAAAGAGTTGAGACATGCGGTCGCTGCATCAGAAGAAAAGGCCCAATCAAACCAGTTGCTGAACTAGTGCCCATCAAGTCAACTCGTCCCATGGAGTTGGTTTGTGTCGATTTCCTGGGTCTCGAGCCTTCCAAGGGTGGTGTTGAAAACATTCTGGTTATCACCGACCATTTTACTCGGTACGCCCAAGCGGTCCCCTGTCGTAATCAAACAGCAAAGGCCACTGCAAAAGCTCTTTACGAACATTTCATAGTGTTCTATAGCTTTCCCGAGAGGCTTCACAGTGACCAGGGGCGTAATTTCGAAAGTAATGTGATAAGGGAGCTGTGCAAGATAGCCCAAGTCCAGAAGACCAGAACCACCCCATATCATCCTATGGGGAATGGCTCAGCAGAAAGGTTTAACAGAACCTTGTTGGGGATGCTCGCCACTCTGGAGGCTGAGCAAAAGAAGGATTGGAAATCTTTTGTTGCGCCGCTAGTCCAAGCTTACAATGCCACTAAAAGCGATGCCACCGGTTTTTCCCCACATTTCCTTATGTTTGGGTGGCATCCACGTTTGTCTGTTGATGCGTTCCTTGGGACTGATCCTCGTGACTCCGAGACAGCAGACCCATCCTCATATGTTGGCAAACTAAAGGAAAGGATGCAATATGCATACCAGGTTGCCCGTGATGAGGCTTCAAAAGCTGCATCCCGGAACAAAGAACGGTATGATCGTTCCATTCGGGAGTCTCGCCTCGAGGTAGGAGACCGTGTCCTTGTCAGGAATGTTGGTCTCAGAGGCAAGCAGAAGTTGGCTGACAAATGGGAACAGGAACCTTGTTTGGTTGTAGATATACCAAACAGTGACATTCCTGTGTATGAAGTTAAGCAAGAATCGGGAAAAGGGAAGTCGCGAACCCTTCACCGAAACATGCTTTTGCCCTTCAATAGTATACCCCTAGAGGTTCCCATTGAGAGTGCTCGCCGCAAGGTGAAACCATCTCAGCCTAAGTCTGTGAACATGAGGTCAGAGACCGAGTCGGAGAAAACAGACTCGGATAGTAGTGAGGGTATTACACCAGTTCCCCCACCTCGTCCAAGGAAGCATCAGAGGAAAAACAAGCTAGGTCCGGTTGTCACCCATCGGAACTCGCCCTCTGAGCTTAAAGTTATCAACCTGTCATCTTACGAACCTGTGACAATAGAGGGGCAATCAGAGTCCGATATTGGGATTGAGCCTCAGGAGGTGATGGAACCGGAACCGGAAGCAGTAGATCCTCGGGCGGAGGTGTCCACTAACCTTGGGTTACGACGTTCCACACGTAATCGTCGTCCTCCAAACAGGTTGGGTGAGTGGGCATATGCCCAGCAGACAAATCAGACCGTCTATCGGGAAACTGTAGTGTAGTCTAAGTCCGTTATTCCCTGGCTGTCCAATTTGTTAGACATTTTTATATTGTGTGAATGTTTTTATCTGTTATAATTACCTACATTTTTATGGTTGTGAACTGTATGATCACCACTAGTAAGTAGGGACCTCCCCAACCACTAGTCATATACAGTAGTTGTTGAAATATTATTTTTAGTAAACCAGTTGTTTTACCTTTAATTTCGGGGCAGATGTCGATGAGTGGTTTAAGGTAGGGACCTCCCCAACCACCGTATCTTATCGATGTCTGACCTGGAAGCCTGTGCAACTTTATAGTGATGAAATGTCAAGTCATAAGCGGTATGTCTACTTGCAAACTGCAAAGATTGCAAGGTCAAATGATTGTGATTGTTTTACCTGGATTAAGATCTCATTTCTTCATTACTAAGGAGAATGGCACCCTGAAGGGAGTCCTGTGTATATGTCTCTCTGATAAGAGGTTCTCCAGAGCAAACTCAAGCTTAGCTGTAGAGTCAAACTTTGTATAGTTTCTGTTCTGTTCTCTTAGATAGTATGGACAGGGATTTGTTTAGCAGTATCTTCCCTATAAGTATCAGGAATCTGTTAACCCTGTGCAACAACAATATTGTTGCTAGCACAATATTGGTGATTTGGCAAATCATACCTTATGTTGTTCCGCTGTCTTACCTATTCCAGTAGTAAGTGCGAATATATTTAAGCGTGGTAAATGCCTGAGACATTTATTTCTGCGGGGGAGTATGTAACCTGGGTTAAATATATTCGGGTCGTAGGGTCACCAGTGCACATAGGGATATATGTACTGTGAGCGTCTGATTGGACGCATGTTACCCTTTCACCCTTTCCCGCCACCTAAGTGACGCTGCCAGTATAGGCTTCACTCTTACGTTGCCTATGCTGGTGGACGGACGCGATCTGATATTTCTGGACCCCCAGCACAGACCCTGGTAAGTACACAGCTGAATTCTTACCTCGATTTTATCTGATCAGTGGTGCGAGATCTTGTGTGCAAGAACGAGTATGAACTGTATGGAAGTGATCGTAAGAAGTCTTTTATTTATATTATAGGTCTTTCTCCTCGGACCAATAAATTTCTAAACATACACCAAGAGTCTTTCATCTGTTGACCGGTGTTACACTATTTTTATTGCAACATATGGACATTGAATCCAATCCTGGCCCGGGGCTTAACGAGCTTTCGATTTTTCACCTTAATATCAGAAGTGTTAGGAATAAAGTTGATTATCTAGAATATATAGCAGGTGAGTATGATATTGTATGTCTAACAGAAACCCATTTAGATGATCAGATACCTACAGATGATTTACTTATAGCTGGATTTCATGAACCTTTTTCGACTTGATAGGCATTATATCAAGTTTCTTCATACGATTATTTAAAACGAGAAATGGAAACACATAGAATTTTATCTTTGTTTCAAAAAGTAATACGCTATCGAAGCGCAACTCACTTTGCAAATCATTTTTCGAATTTGAAATTTCATGTTTGGATGCTTTCTTTAACTCTGTATTGGTGACTTGTGAACCTTTTTTATATGATTATGAATACTTCAATTGCCAAAAGCATTTATCAGCTCTTTATAGGGAAAGTAAAACTAGTTTGAGATATCCCATCTGAACTGACAGAAATATAACTGAAACTCTGATGTACAAAATAATCACAATCAACTAACTTTTAACATCAGAAAAAATCATTCCTACATTTATGAAACAGTTTTGATTATAACATGCTTCTCAAATTATGGACACAAAACGATAGAAATTACAAATTTATTCCCAGGAACACCACTAAAATAAACAGGAAATATTAAATGTGTTTTGAATTTTTTTTTCAAACAATTTACCATTTGGTAGATAACGTTTGCATATTTGGTAGATAACGTTTGCATATTTGGTAGATAACGTTTGCATATTTGCAACTAATCGTTAACTTGGTAATCTTTTTTCATGCTGAAAACTAACACTTAAAGCATTTCTTCAGTGTCTGGGAATTTTCGCACGTAGTCGGCACATGTTCCGGAAATGATGATCAGAAAAATGGTATCGTTTTCTTGTAAAATCTTCAACAATAGTGCAACTGTAGGGTGTTTATTATATCTCGTTATATACGGAAAAGATTTATCCAATTCGCCCTTATCTTACAATTTTGTGGCAATCGCTTTGTTTGAAAAAAATTATGTCAGATTTCAGATAAATGTCAAATTATATAGTCTGCATATTGACTTCATTTTGCGACGTGCAATGGTACAGATTGGACCAAGGTTGAGCTTCTCCACTATATCTGTCTATAGAACTGGAAATCGTTGTTATAGTGACGATAGTACCCGGATTGTGACAATTCTGAAGAACAATCTGCGTAGAATTTGTAATGTACTGCATGAAACATGTCAATTATTTAGGGTCTGATTCCTAGTTCCGTTTTTCTTACTAGGTACTGGGAACCAACTTCGGCTCCCTAGATCAAATACCAATGCGAATTCCATTGTCATTCTCTGTAATATTTTTGTATCACTCTAATCACTCCCAATTGTATTATAATATATTGTTAATGCTGATTAGCCGAAAGGCTAAAGGCGAATAAAACTATAAACTGAAGGTAACCTCTGGAGCATTGAGGATGCCCTGGTTATGTAATTTGTAATTATAAAGAGACCAACTGAACCCAAATCGATCAATTGAAGGAAGTTTTACATGTATGGTTTAAAAACACGAAAAGACCATGTGTTTCGGTACGGTAAGCGTTTTCTGTTTCATCGGAGATTGGCATGTGAACTTATCAAAGGAACACTGACCTCCCTTCGATAATTTTCTTTATCTGTATAGTAAAAAAGAAGAGATAAGAACGTCACAGATAGCTCACATGACTTGATACTCAAGTTAATGGGACACCCGGATTTTACAGTAAATTAAGATGAAACCAAATCAATAACGAAATCCATACAAACGATTTCCCGTCATTTTGTCCATTCAACAAAAAAAACAAACGAAAAGAAGGTGAATTAAGTTATGTATGACATATCCTTTTACTGATAAAGAGATATATATGTTTATAATCATTATCCACTGGAGACTAAGCTCTACAGTCACAATTCAGGCTTACATTTAACCACAAGTTCCATGTGTATTCATTATTATATTCCATCTAACTTAACTTTTATTGGTTCTTCCCTTTCATAAGTATTACACGGTTCTCTCAGCCAATCAAGAGAGGCGTGATAAATAACGAAATCATTCTTTTTATCATGATGAAGAAACTACATCACCCCTTAGAAATGCTTGTTTCGTATACCAATCTGACATTACATTAAGTTCATTTGCATTTCACCACAGTCATCTCGCCATCGTTCTTAACGCCGAGGAGCAAACATTTCTCAAATCATTCTTAAACGGAAAACACAAACTAGGTAAATTGCCTATATTTTTATATAAAACTTATCAAAAAATAACCTGTTTACATTGATGTAAAAGATATGTTGTTGTCTCCATACCATTCTTTAAGATACTAGAAATGAAACATAACTTTGGTGTACTAGAAAACTTCACGAATAGCCCCGCCATTTCTGCCATACAGGGTTAAGGTCAGGACATTTATAATGTCGTGAAAAGGGTGATGAAGGTAAACACTGAGATATTTTACGCTAAATTTGTTTCCCTTACCATCATCATCATCATCATCATCATCATTTCTATATGATGTTAGATACATTGTTAATGGTTACAAACGATTTCTTTTTTCTTTTCAATAGACATTTCCGGTCTTGAAATGTAAACACGTACCTCACTGACCGGTGGTCATTTTTTCATCGATATCATGGTTTTTTCGCCGATTGTGATGTAAACAGAAACACCAGATGAAGATAAGTAACTGTGTGACATTTTATTATGAATATGACATTCTGTTTTCTCAAAATATGAGTTAATTCACTCTATCTGACCAGTGTGTATCGCCCGACTGACCACTCAACTCCCGCCATTTTCATTTGTTGTCAGCTTTCGCTTGCTCCAGATCTGCTGTTGCTACTCATCGTGGCTGTTGAACTGTCTAATAAAGTCAAGAAGTGTGTCCAAGCCATTAGTGATCTCAGGGACCCTGGTGTGGTCCGAGAAGTTGTTTCTCAACTCATGTCCAACTCCTTATTCAAGGACACGCTCCTGTTCAGCTTAGGTATTACTGCCCTCCATGATCAGATTAAGTCTTTGGAGCATCGTATTGACGACATGGAACAATATGGTAATTGCTTGAAGTTCAGGGGTATTCCGGAGTCAGAACATGAGAACACGGACAAGCTTATTCTTGATGCATGTAATGATACACTAGGTGTCATGGTTACCGAGTCCGACATTAGCAGGACCCATCGTGTCGGCCCCATCAATAAGTCCTATCCCAGAGACATCATAGTTCGCTTTATTTCTTATAGAACCAGAGTCAGTGTGTACGATGCAAGATTTTCTCTTTTCTCTAAGAAGAGTGACCACTCAGCATCCCCCCAGCATCCGCCTAATAAACTCTTCGTCAACGAAGCGCTTACTAAGGTCAGGTCCACACTATTCTCCAAAGCCCGCTACCTCAAGAAGGAGGGGCCACATTTCCGGAGCATGGACTCAGGATGGCAGGATAGTGATACGGAACCTCACAGGTGAGAAGCATCAAGTTACCAGACTAAATGAGTTATCTTCCTACCCTGACCCTCCTCCCAAGGGACAAGGACCTAGAACGCTAGCTCAGGGCCGTGGATCCAGTGCCAGTATACATTAGCTACATGTACATGTAGGCCCGTGTGTCAGTCTGTAATGTAAATACATTGTATATATAATTATATGCAAGTGTTAATGTAAATACCATAATTTAGTTACTAAATATAGTTAATTGCTTGACTATATTTTGCTCTGTATAGTTTACTTTATTTTAATTAGAGCATTGTAGTATATCAATTTTATGAATGAACTATAACTACAGTGTACTAACAGATATACAAAGGTACATGTACCTAGCATTTAGCTTATTTATGTGTCATTACATTGACTGGAATCTGTAGATTAATCAATCAACCTTTATTTCTAATATAAAAGAAATGTTTATAATATATAAGCGTGTACATGCACTTGCAAAGTATGTTTTTCTTTAAAGAACCATATGTAGTGTCATTTGATGATTTAGTGGCAAGCATTATGTACATGTGTGTCAATTGTTTATGATTATACTTTAAACGTAATATACATGTTAGCATTCTTATATATATGCATAAATCAAATCATGTTTGGAAATACAATGTATATATATATATACACTGTAGTATTTATATGTGTATGTACATATGTATACTTTGTATGAGCTATTGCTTCAATTAGAAACCACCAACAAATATATACATAACTATCCTAATGACGGCACTAGCTATTGAACTGACTGAAACTTATAACTTATGCAATTTTATTTAAGGTATTGAATACGCTTATTTCTATTGATAGATCATCGACCATGTCAGAACCATGATATTGCTGTAAATTTGACCCCGTGTGTTTACTCCGACTATGAGCCGGTTAATATCTTACGGAACCTTATTTAAGGTATATTTATTTATTGTTCTGCATCCTTATCCAATTTGTCTACCTAATGTATGTATCCGAAAATGCTCATTCGGTGTTCAGTCGTCATTGCCATGTTATCGCTGTATACCCTGCTGCTGTGTTTACATTATCTGTCTGTTGATCCTGATGTGTCCCATGAATTTTCAATCCACTATTTTTGATAATAGCTGAATATAACTCCCCTCTAACCTCTTGTGAAGGGACACCTCAGTATATTGGAGAATTTTATTACATTGAATCTATAAACAACACTACATATCACTCTTATATTCATAAACTAGTACTGCTTCTTTGTAATGATGTACAACTTAATCCAGGTCCTAATCTTGACATTGTAATATCTCACCTCAGTGTCAGATCTCTTAGAAATAAACTTGATATTATTGAGGCTGAATTACATGATAGTGATATATTATGCCTAACAGAAACACATCTTTCCCCTAATATTCTTGATTCAGATATCACACTTAATTCATTCTCCCACAATATACATAGACTTGATAGAAGTACAGGACCAGGAGGAGGAGTCATTATTTACTGTAAAAATACTATACATAGTGAGAGAAGGTTAGATCTTGAAAGCAATGATGTAGAAATGATTTGGATTGAAATTTCTTCTAATAACAAAAGAGTATTGTTAGGTTGTATCTATAGGCCAGAATCTACTGTAGATTACTGGGATAAGTTAGATCACATTCTAAAATATACTTGTAATACAGGTCTTGCTAAATATACCTGAGAATCACCACTTAAGTAGACTCTTAGTAAAGTATAATTTTGTAAGTTTAATTAATGAACCAACACGGATTACTGAGACAACTGCTACTGCTATTGATATATTGTTCACTAACAACATAAGTCTAATTAGAAATACTTCGGTGAATACTCCAATATGCGGTGACCATTGTATTGTTAACTTCTCTTGTTGTAATTCTGTATTAAAAAAGAAATCATATATGAAGAAAATACTAGTTTATGATAGAGCAGATTTTGATAAGATGAATAGAGCGATTGATAGTGTTGATTGGGGGGAATTACTGATAGAAAATTATAATTGTGAGGAATTTAATAGTATTTTAACAGAAACCGTTATCAAACAAACAAAATTATGTGTAGCATGTAAACTTATAACGGTCCGACCTAATGATGAACCCTGGATGAGAAATAATATCAAACTCAAAATTAGACAGAGAAATAGAATACATGCAAAAGCTAATTCTAGTAATTTTGCTACAGACTGGGCTAACATTAGACAAATTAGAAATGAGGTAGTGGATCTTGTTAGGGAAGCTAAAAAACATATTTTATCAAATTAGATATATCTCTCCAAGACAATTCTATTCCTGCTAACAAGTGGTGGAAAATTGCTAAGTCAATAATGAACTCTACTAATGTTTCTACCTCTTTACCATCTCTATATGTAAATGATCAGTATGTCCATCATCCATTTGATAAGGCTGAGTGTCTAAATAATTATTTCATTTCGATTTCAACAACATCTGAAAATCTGGATCCTCTACCTCAACCTGATAGTAACTTCCCTTTTATACTAGAAAATATTACCATTTCTGAGCTGGACATCAAAGATCAACTTCTCTGACTTAATGACAGAAAATGTCCCTGTCCTGACAATATGATACCTAAAATAATGAAAAGATTAACCCCCTCATTAGTACGCCCTCTTACACTTCTATGTAATAAAACTTTTAAAACAGGTACTATACCAGCATCTTGGAAATCAGCTGATGTTAATGCTATTTATAAAGGGAAAGGCTCTGAAAACGATGTATCTAATTATGGGCCCATATCTATCACATCTTGTTTTAGTAAAATTATTGAAAAAGTAGTTTTTAAATATATATTTAATTACCTAAAAGATTGTGAAGTAATTACTAAGCATCAATCAAGCTATTTACCAAGACTCTACTGTAAATCAATTATTGGAAATATATGAAACTATTATAAGTAATTTGGATAAAAATAATGGAATTAGATTCGTATTTTGTGATGTTAGCAAAGCGTTCGATAGAGTTTAGCATGAAGGCCTAATTTTTAGATTAGAATCATATGGTATAAGTGGTAATGTTTTGAATTGGTTTAAAAACTATTTGTCTGATAGGAAGCAAAGGGTACTAACTGAGGGTTTTCATTCAACATTTAAAGATGTTAAAGCTGGTGTCCCTCAAGGCTCAGTTCTCGGTCCATTCTTATTTTTGGTTTAATGACATAACTGACTGCATCACAAGCAAGTTTAAGCTGTTTGCTGATGATACATCAATTTTTGAAGTGATTGAAAATAATTCTGGTGAAATTGCACAGAAATTAACCTATGACTTCAGCAATCTAAATATATGGGCTAACAGATGGGATATCAAGTTTAATCCTCAGAAAACAGAATCTTTACTTTGCTCAAGAAAAAGGGAACAAATTAATCCTGATGTACTGTTTGCAGGTGATCCAGTCAGCTCTGTCAAGATTCATAAACATTTAGGTTTAACTTTAAGTAGTGATGGTAAATCGTCTCACCATATCACTAATATATACAATAAAGCCTACAAGAGAATAAATATTGTGAGAATGCTTTAACACAAAGTAGACAGGAAAAGCCTAACAACTATATACACTTCCTTTATTAGACCAATTTTAGAATATGGGGATGTCATCTGGGATAATTATACAAATCAGGAAAAAAACTTATTAGAATCAGTTCAGTTAGAAGCACTTAGGATAATTACTGGGTTAAACTCTATGCAGAAACTGGAATTGAAACTCTTAGTAATAGGCGAAGCCAACATAAACTTCTTTTTATTTATAAAATTCTGGGAAATGGAAATGAAACTCCAAGCTACTTACGTAACATTATTGAACCTTTTGTTTATACTAATGAGAATGTAAGATATCCTCTAAGAAATACTCGTTTATTCAATCCTCCTGTTTGTAGAACAGAAAGTTACAGAAATAGTTATTTACCATCAACTCTAAGTGATTTTAATATGCTCCAACCTTAGTAAACATTAACTCAATACAGAAATTTAAGAAAGTTATAAAGCCCAATGTAAATAATCAAACAGGTGCCATCAAAACTTTTAAATACACAGGACCTAGAAAATATAATATGTTATTATGCCAGCTTAGAAACAATGCTAGTAACTTAAACTCTGATTTATTTAATGACCATTTGCTTGACACTTCAACATGTATATGTAGTCATGAAACTGAAAATGCTCAGCACTACCTACTTTAATGCCCATTATAAACTGACTATAGAAACCGGTTAATTCAAAATATAGCTGAAATAGACATACACCCAGATCATGACCACTTAAACATTGAAACTATTTTGAATGGTTGTAAGGTATGTAATGCTGACATCAATTTAGCCTGACTTCATATAGTATTTGAGTATTTCCATCTTACTAATAGATTTAATGTAAAATTTCTCGATTTAATCTTTCTCCGTTTAATCTTTATCTACGGATCACTGAAATAATACCTGATGTATGTAAATCAGCAATATCAAGCGTTTTAATAACATTTCTGACTGAAATTGATGAGCATTTTGAAAGTGTTTTTGAATGTATTCTTTAAATTCATGATTACTACTTATACTTATGTAGTAGTAATTAATTTGTTAACTTATTATATACTTTGTTAAGAGGACCAACACCAATATAGATGAAAAAACTGAAATACCATTTTATAAACCTCTCAAACTTAACCATGATCTTACCTATCAACATAGTAAATGCAGAATTGTTGATAAGTTATTATGCATATCCTTGGGTGGATGGTCGAGGCGTTTATACACATGGACTTAATGACCTGAATCCCTGGATTCTTGTATGGTAAATTATCAGTAAACCTGTATTATTTCAACTTATTTATAATCCTATGAAAAATAATCTGACATAATGAACTACTTCACGTTCCACAATAAATTGGAGTTACCTCCCTTTACCTGTTATATCCTAATTTAATATATACAATATTTTACTCACTGGATTTGCTTGCAGATAAATGTAATGTATTTATGTATTAATTCTGGAAAGGACTGATATAGGCTCAGCCTGTTGTCCAATCCGTTTAACATATGGAATGTTAATAAAATTTTCTTGAAATAAAAAAAACGATTTCTTTTTCCTGGAAACGTTATGCTTCATTCTAACAATGAATAGATATATTAAAATTTGTAAAAGAAAGAGTACACTCTTTAAATTCATTTTGAAATATTCTTTGAAAACACTTATAAAAATAAGCCATTGTTTTTCTTAATTACAATAGATTATGGTTTACACAACTACTGGATCGATGGAACTGATATGGAGATCGAACATGAATGGGAGTGGGCGGTCACCGGTCAACCCATAAATTACACCGACTGGATGCTTGGTGAACCGACAGGCAGGCCAAACGAGGATTGTTTAATTCTCATGGGAATATCACACTTCCGTATGAGTGATCATTACTGTCAATTACCGGCAAACTTTGTTTGTCAACACAGGTAATTATTGATCTGTTAAATTGTGAAACTGCGATTTCAAAGTCCAGGGTGATTTATCATATCGTTTAAACACAGTTCAACTTGTCAACAACATAATAAAAAACATACATTACTGAAGTTGAAAATTAAAATAGGTTAACTTATTTAATTAATGATGAACAAACTTCAAATGTTTCAATAAAATGATGTTAGACATCCAGGTAAATTATGTACCACTAATATACATATGCGTTCGAAACCTCATACAATATAAGTGTGTACTTCCTATTACTTTGTACGACAACGTGTTTACTTTTAAATAGTTATATAAAACGACTATTCACTTTTAATTACGTTCATTTCAATATATTCCGATGTTAGTCTTTCAATCCACCACCTCCCTTCCTACCACAACAATATATAGAATATTATGAATGTATACACTATTGAATTAAAACATGAGAAGATCGAGAACAGATAATTTGGGATCATCTTTAAAAAGATGAAATTATCATTTGATATTGTAACGTGTCCGGAACTATGGTAGCGATTGACCGGTCGGTGTCCCAGCATGCCACAGCGTTTACCACACAGTAAGAGTGGTTAGGAGGTTCGGATGGCAGGCCAGCCAAAGGAAAACCAGGAGTCGCTGATTCCAGTGGATGCTTCTTTCGGTATAACAAAATCCCCAGCCGGCAATAACAGGTCAAGCTATAGAAAGGTTTGGAGTGTGTAAAGGCCTAATGGTTCTACTGAGTATTCGGTTCTCCCTGTCCCTGACACCCTGGCTATGGCATGTCGTTGGTAGGAATGCGCTGGTACCAATGTAACAGTAGGGCTGGCCACCTATGTCGCTACAAGGTACCGCGAGCTACGTGATAGCCAACGGAACGACATGCCCGGAGTCATATGAGAACCAGTAGAGATAACTTTTCAGCTTTATTAAACTTCCGTAGCCTGGTACAAATAAACGACACAACCTAGGCTACAATAATTACACTAAATAAATCACTGCATAACGCCTACTAATTATTAGATTATCACTACTACCCTATACTACATAATAATTAAGAAACACCTAATTAAACAATAAAAAACAAAGAGAGTCACGTGATCGTGTGGACAGGTCGGTTGACATTTTTGGAGCTCCTACAAAACGTTTAAAAAGTATCGTTTTAGCGGACATGGAACGACTATTTTTGGCGACGGAGCATTGGACATACATGTAATACATCTGATAGACTCTTTTCAATAATTTGTGTTTGAAAAGTGAGGTTTTGGAGCATTTTTGTGGACAATGGACTAAGTTGACCACACGGTGACTACTGTTAACCACGCGCCACATATACGTATTGCTATATATAAATGTATATGGACAGGTGTTTGATCGGACTTTACTAGTGTTTAACTATGAAACCTCAGCCAACATCTGCATCATCTAAATCTGTCTCTTCTGGGACACACAGTAGAACCACGAGGAATAGCAGAGAAAGTGGAGCGGGAGTAGATTTTAGTGATAGGAGTCGAACATCAGACGACAGGGTAGAAGAAAGGTTGGATGAGATCAACAAAGTACTCCACACCCTTATTACTAAGGAGTATATGGACGCAAAGATAGCCAAGCTGAAGCATGACATCACGACAGAAAATAGAGAGCTACTTGAGAAACTCGATAGGAGAATATATGATCTGGAAACTGAAAACGAGCAACTAAGACAGACAATAGGGGACTTGGAGACGAAAGTGGACGAGATGAAAGTTGGACAGAGAGATCTGGAATCAAAATACAACGACCTCGAACAGCACGGCCGTAAAAATTTTATTTGGATATCTGGTCTGAGCGATCCCTCCGACAAAGAGACTGTAGAGGAATGTGTGGAACACGTTGTTAAATTTGTGAAACTAAATGTTCCCCTGCGGAGTGAGGACGTTGACATAGCGCACAGGTTAGGCCGATTCTCTATGGACAAACCAAGAAACATTATTGTTAAATTCTCCCACAGAAGGAAGAACAATTATAAAGGAGCGGAGGAAACTGAAAAACTAGGGGATCACGATATTTGAGGACTTGACTAAATTCAACCAACAGAGACTGAGGGACGCTTTTAGGTTGAATTGTGTAAAAAAAAACTCTTATAGCATGGATGGCAAACTTTTCGTAGTTTTGCAGAACGGTAAAAAGAGAAAACTCTCTTTTGACATCCCACTCGAAGAGAACTATTTGCTGGAAGACGCTTACTTTTCCGGACACTGAACAAATGAATATAAATTGTAAGATCGGTGCGGGACTTAGGGCACGAATTGATGCCTATACCGATCTAAGTACACTGTAAATAGTGTTAACGTTGTGTGTTATTAATTGTGATGTTCTTCATAGTGAGGATGTGTGTACAGATGATGGCATTTACATACCCATGCAAGTTCTGTATTTACTATAATATATAATGTAATTTTGTATAACTCCAAATCGAGTGAATATTGTACCTAATACTCTATTGGAAGGAATTGACATACATTCATATTAACTATTGTATACATATATGAATTGAGTATAGCAACAAGTGTTTTAATTAAAATGAACACGAAGCATTAAATGACAGAGTAAAATAATGTATATTTACTGCCATGACTACTTATAATTATAACAGTATAGAAGTCTATATGACTGTGGAACCATGTTTTTACTTTTCTCTTTTGCTCCGTATTAACGTCATATCATATACTTCTATGTTGAAATATACCCTTGTTTACATCTGTGGTAATATACTCAAATCTGACATTTTAAGATGCCCCCCTCTTCTTTATTAACGTCATATTTTAAGATGTATCCTTGATTAGTATATCTACAGTATGTACAAATAATATTGTGACCTCTCATTTTGAGATGGTCCCTTGTTCTGTACTTACGTCATATTTTGCAGTTTTATTTTGAGGTGTATTATGGTTCAGTATATCGTCGTTATGTTGTTTAATCTCTCATTTTGAGATGGCTCCTTATTCTATATTAACGTCATATTAATTTAGTAAGCTGGTGATAATAATGCGTATTTACTGTAAGTCCGATAAGTATATTAATGTATATTGTGTAGATTTCTAATATGCTTCGCAAGTACTCTTGGTATTGCAAAATGATATTGTTGAAATTGACGATGAATTAATTCATGTGTTATGTAGCTCTATTTTTCGTAGCGGTGCCACTTTTCAATATCATTTGCTTATATATTGTGTGTCATCTATCTAGTAGTACAAATTATTGTGTGCGTGCGTGCGTGCGTGCGTGTGTGTGGGTGTGTGTTTCTTTTTCCTTTTTTCCGGAAATAATCGTACAGTATTTTCATACTAGCGTTCTACTTCCAGTTGTAAGTTTTCTTCCTGTCGTGTGCATGGCGAAAGATACAGAGTATGCGTGAGTTGATAGTAGTCGATATCATTTGACCACATATGATTTCTTTTAACTTATCTTCTCTTTTTTCTCAATCTCTCTCTCTCTTTCTTCCTTCTTTCATTCTTCTTCCTTAGACTTGCGTTGCGGCTCCATCCCTTTGAATTGTGCAAGTGGCAGATATATCTGACTGTATTACAATTCTTTCGGCGAACTGTCAAGGGTTAGGTAATAATGTTAAAAGAAAAGATGTGTTTTCTTTCTTACGAGATAAATCTTACAATATATATTGTCTTCAAGACACCCATTTTACAGCAGAGAATGAGGAAATAGTAAACTTAACTTTGATAAAAAAAAACTTGTTAAGCTGAAATCTTTCATCAGTTCATGGAAAAGAATATCTATTTCACCTATAGGTAAAATACATATCATAAAATCATTAATGGTATCCCAATTCAACCACTTGTTTATTTCATTACCTAATCCAAGTGAGAGTTTTATTCTTAAACTTAATAGTATCCTGTATGAATTCCTTTGGAATGGAAAGATAGATAAAATTAAGCGAGATGTTGTTAAAAATTATAGAAAGGGAGGTCTGAATATGGTTCACTTATTGTCATTTATAGAATATTTAAAATTATGTTGGATAAGGAGGCACTTCAAAAACAAGGAAAATGGCAGGAAATATTAAAAACATATATCAATACAGACCTTCTTTTTAACTGTGGTAGTAGATATATATCTGTATGTCAAAATCGAAGTACAAACTTGTTTTGGAAAGACGTTTTTAAAGCGTGGAGTAAACTTTCCTATAAAGAAGATCTTTTAAAGGAAAAGGAACCATCATTTCTAAAACAGCAGCTATGGTATAATGAGAGGTTAACTATAAACCAGAAGTGTTTTTTATCCTGAATGGTATAGATGTGGAATTACTATTTTTAATGACATGATAAAAGATTTCAACACTAATACTTTCTATACACATGATGAATTTAATAACAAATACAATATAAATACAAATTTTGTGCAATATTATGGTATCTTATCAGCAATTAGAAGATATATAAATAGGAATAATATTGGGCATAATTTCAGAGTAGATTTAGAGTATCCAATTATGCCTCTTAGTTTAGAAATCTTTTACAAAAACACTAAAGGAGCTAGGGATTTTTATGTAGTACTCTCTAGAAATAAGATTCCAACAGGTAGAAAGAAATGGGGGAAAACATTTGACATTAGCGACGAAAAATGGGGAAAAATATACAAAATTCCATTTCGAATAACTACAAATACAAAACTTCAATGGCTCCAAGTAAGAATTTTCCATCACATACTGACAACAAATGTATATCTATGCAAATCTGGCCTTTCAAATAACCCTTTATGTGTTTTTTGTAATCAAGATAGGGAAACAATAGTGCATACACTGTGGGACTGTTCGATAGTACAAAATTTCCTCTACAGCTTTGAAACATTATTGGATGCTTTAATTATCCCTTTTTCTTTTAACAAGGAATCTTTCTTCTTTGGCATAGTATAACAGCCAGGAACAAGTAATAGACTAGATAATGAAATTTTAATTATGATCAGTAAATGCCTTAATTAATACCATAAAGATCATTATTATGTTCAAAAATATACAGCATGTTGCAAAGGGGATCATTTTGTTCAAAAACTAGAAAAGGAATGGAAAAAATGGAACACCCTCCTAGAATTATAGATTGAAAATTATTAAAAGTTATTATCTTTGATTTCTGGTAGACACAATACAACCCCTCTGTCAGTTTCTTGATTTTTATTTCAAATTACTATATATATATATATATATTAATATTTGCAAATAGATGAGCTACAGCGCAAAATCAGGATTTATTTATTAATATATATATTTTTTTCATCCTTTCCTGTTTTTCTTTCTCTGCCAGTCTCCTCTGTTTTTCTTCTTTTCCTGTTTCTCTTAATAAGTGTTTTTTTGTATGTTGCAAGCTAGTGTACATGTGAGCTGTGTGATGTCTGAGTGAATATGATATGCTATGAATGTAATCAATACCATATATTGCTGAAAATTCTGAATCAAAAGAAAATAAAAAATAAAATAAATAAATAAATAAAAAAAAAACAAAAACAAAAAAAACACCAAAGAGAGATAACTCTTACAGTACACCTAACACTGATAAACCCCGGTAACAAAGCATACAGAAGCGTGGACCGTCACAATATATAAAGCACAGCTGACTGCTACCGTATAACTAGTTATTTTCATGAGTCGGAAATTTGGCGATCTAAATTTAAAAGAATGTCTCTCATTATGTCACATATTAAATTTTCGCGATCACGTTAATGTTCTACGAAATAGCGAAAATAACATGCCTGCAATAATAACAGGCTCTACCGTATCTAGATGACTTTAGGAGGTTGCTTTAATGATATAAAGGTAGAGTTTACATATCAATCTTTCATTTCATATTTTGTCAAAATCTTTAAACAGGTCACGAAAAAAAATCCACATGTATCTCGTCGATATTGTAACAAAGAGTTTGATCAGAAGGCAATTTATAATCAGAAAACAATCCGATTGGTAATTATAAAATATCATTTTTCTCATTGGGGAACCTGACATGGCTTCTTTGAATGGACTGATATTTACATAGCGGCGATAAAACACAAGACATTTACGTCTTGAGTCAGGAGTCTCTGTGTGAATTTTCTGTTTTGTTCTTATTTTGTAAGTTTCATCGTCTTTATGTCTGAATGAAGAATAAAAACTCTGTCAGCATTTTGCTTGCTGTTTCTTGTCCAATAAATATAGCTTTTGAGTATTTCAGAGACACAGCTACATACAACGAATACAATAAGATGTTTGTCTGTATTAGGACTAACAACCATCTCCTAAATGAACACAAAACATGTCTGTGTCAAAATCGATAGACACAGCTGAAAACAATTTTTCTTGTCTGTACACCTTGTCTGTACACATTGTCAGTACACTGATCTGTACACCATGTCTGTACATTGATCTGTACACCTTGTCTATATACTGATCTGTACACCTTGCCTGTGTACTGATCTGTTTACCTTGCCTGTGTACCTTGTCTGTATACTGATCTGTACACCTTGTCTCTGTACTGATATGTACACCTTGTCTATATACTGATCTGTACACCTTGTCTGTACACTGATCTGTACAGCTTGTCTGTATACTGATATGTACACCTTGTCTGTGTACTGATCTGAACACCTTGTCTCTATACTGATATGTACACCTTGTCTGTGTACCTTGTCGGTATACTGATCTGTACACCTTGTCTCTATACTGATATGTCACCATCTCTGTATTCTGATATGTATATCTTGTATGTGTACTGATCTGTACACCTTGTCTATATACTGATCTGTACACATTGTCTGTATACTTATATGTACACCTTGTCTGTATACTGATATGTACACCTTGTCTATATACTGATCTGTACACCTTGTCTGTATTCTTATATGTACACCTTGTCTGTATACTGATCTGTACACCTTGTCTGTACACTGATATGTACACCTTGTCGGTATATTAATCTGTACACGTTGTCTATATACTGATCTATAAACCTTGTCTGTATAATGATCTGTACACCTTGTCTATATACTGATCTGTACACATTGTCTGTATACTGATCTGTACACCTTGTCAATATACTGATCTGTACACCTTGGCTATATACTGCTCTGTACACCTTGTCTTTGTACCTTGTCGGTACACTGATCTGTACACCTTATCTCTGTACTTATCTGTACACCTTGTCTGTATTCTGATATGTATATCTTGTATGTGTACTGATATGTACACCTTGTTGGTATACTGATCTGTACATCTTGTCTTTGTACCTTGTCGGTATACTGATCTGTACACCTTGTTGGTACACTGTTCTGTACACCTTGTCTCTGTACTGATCTGTACACCTTGTCTATATTCTGACCTGTACACCTTGTCTGTATTCTGATCTGTACACCCTGTCTATATACTTATCTGTACACCTTGTCTCTGTACTGATTTGTACACTTTAACAAAGATCTATATAACTCATAACGTAATAACGTATATATGATAATGATTCACATTCAAATAAGCAGGTTACTTGAAGTAGATTTCAAAAACATAGTAATATTCTCTTTTACAGGTACCAGACGACCAATAGCACAAATGGCGGATGGCCTGTAGTGGGATGATGACGTCACTACTACTATGTCATACAGTATACTGTTACTGTATCTGCCTATGTAAAGAATATATAAAGAATGTTTATATAATGTTAATGATTAATGGTCAGTACAATAATTACACGTTTTAAAAATAAAAAGTAGTTTAGTGTCGCCAAGAAAAAAAATGGTTTTGTTTAAATGCCAATCGAATTAATGTATAACTAATCTTGAATCATAAGTAATAGGATATTTATGTGTATGACCTGTGGGTTTTTTCTTTCCCTTGACAGGTATATTCACGCTTTGAGTAGGGCAATATTTCCTATTTGTAAAAGAATTATTCACAGATAAACGAAAATAGTAAATTGATCATCATAGGATTATATGATGGGTATTCGGGATGGTTGTTTATGTTTTCATTTCCTATAGTTGCGTCCCACTGATCAATATAATACACTTTTCTTTGTAAATCTTTAAATTCCTCGTACAATATCTGTTTATAAAGCATTCCAAGGTAATCTATCGGTCCCAAAAACATGAAATATGTGAAAGCATGGGGACCTTTGATGAGAACACGTGAATTAGGGGAACGTTTCAAAAGCCGAATTATAGCCTGTTTAGCACTCCGAAGAAGTTCCCTGTAATTTTGAGGGTTTGTTCTTGCCACGTGACTAAACCAATGTAACACAAGAATAACGCTTTTATTTCCTGGCAAATCGTCTATTCTAGAGGCAGCAGATCGCAGATTCTTCTTGTTTTGTTCATAGCTGAAGAACGGAATTCCGTGAGGGGCCCAATACAATTCAAGTGATTCAGTTCTGTTTCCAGCCTCGGAAAATTTTTGCCATGCTTTATCCGTCACTTCCTTTTTACCAACTAATATTGTTAACTTCAGTAGCTCTGCTATACGTTGAAACCAATTTCTTATAGTGGAGTCTCCTGTCATTAGTAACGGGCGATCCTTCAAGCACTTAGCATATGATTCTCTTTTCCATGGCATCAAAGTCTTGCATAGCAACGATCGCCATTTACCATTATAAAAGTACCCGGCCGGGGTGCTGATCTGCCACGTGACTTCACTCTTAATATCACTGCATGAAACCATTGGTTCTTGCCTAGCACCAGAATCTGAGGAGAGAAAGCGAAGGCAACTTATAATATAATTCTAAGTAATGCATATTTAAAGAGAAATTTGACCATTTGTGTGTCATTTTCCCCGTAGAAAAGTAATTTACTACATCAAGTGACCAATTGCGCCCGTCTTTTGTCCATCGTCGTGGATGTTACGTCGAAATAACAACCAAGAAGCCCAAGATGCTGCTATTGAGCTTGTAGCTGCGATAAACGGCTGCCAAGTTTCTTCAAATGAATGACCTTTACCCACTTTCAAGGTCACAGGGGTCAAATGTGTTGAAATTTTCCAACAACCTCTCCGTTTTAACCAAAAGGTCCTGGTTTCTGATACTGTGCCTTTAGCATCCTGGGATGAAGACCTACTAATGTGTTCAAAGGATTGACACTGACCTACCTTCAAGGTCTCAGAGGTTAAATGTGTTAAAATCTTCACAAATTTTCTCAATTAAAAAGCCAAAGACGCTGACATTGGGTCAGTAGGATGCTGGAGTGGAGACTATAAAGTTATTGAAATGAATTACCTTGAAAGCCTTTCAAGGTCAAAAAGGTCACATGTGTGTTAAGCTGTAGACCAATTCCAATAACAAAAATGCTCAATGTACTGATATGGGTCTGTAGCATTATGGATTTAATGATTACAAAGTTTATCCAAATGAATGACCTACTTCTTAATAACCAAAAGGCTAGGGTGTTGATATTAGGCCTGTAGCATGCTACAGGACTACCAAATTAGTTTAAAGAAATGACCTTGGCTATATTTATTACAATAAATGCATGCAAGAATTGGAGAAAGCGTTATCTCCGAAAAAAAATGGCTTTCGGTCTACAACAACAGGCTCATGTGCTTATACGGCTCCCTAAATTGTGTAATTGTTGTCATAATTGTAACATATGTAATAAAGATGATCCTGTTACATAACTTGAGCTAACTTGTACATGCAATACAAATATAAATCGTGCATAACATTAACTGTCATCCCATGTTAAGAATTCTAAGCATGTTTAAACTGAAATAAATTATGCTAAAAAATGTTATATTTTCTATATCAACATATTATCTATATCAACTTACTAAAACATATCTTATTGCCCCGCTCCCTTTCCTATGGGAAGTGTGAGATCCGATGCCATCAAATTCATAATTTTGAAAAAATCAGTTTTGGACTAGATATAGATGTAAAGAAGATTTTAAAAAATTGAAGTCAATTTGACCCATTTGGGCCCTGGCCATCATGTATTCTTAAAATTTATTTTTCTTACATAATCTTTAGTATACTTTACCCCCTCCCTAAGGAATAATGTGAGATTATGCATTCCCCAATTTCAGTAAAGCATCTATAATTCTAGGATAGTTTGGAATGTTTCCAATAGAAATCAAACAAATTACATCAAAGAGAAAAAACCACAATACCAAATATACTAACCCTACACCAAATATATACCAAATATACTAACCCTACACCTAATATACTAACCCTATATAAAATATACTAACCCTACACCTAATATACTAACCCTATATAAAATATACTAACCCTACACCTAATATACTAACTCTATATAAAATATACTAACCCTACACCTAATATACTAACCCTATATAAAATATACTAATCCTACACCAAATATACTAACCCTATATAAAATATACTAACCCTATATAAAATATACTAATCCTACACCAAATATACTAACCCTACATGAAATATACCAACCCTACACCAAAACATACTAACCCTACACCTAATATACTAACTCTATATAAAATATACTAACCCCATATAAAATATACTAATCCTACATAAAGTATACTAACCCTATATAAAACATACTAATCCTACATAAAGTATACTAACCCTATATAAAACATACTAACCCTACATAACATATTCTGACCCTATATAAAATATTCTGACTCTATACAGAATATAGTTTTGAAGGTTTTATGCAATCACTCTGACATACTTACGTGTGTAACATGAGGTCACATACATATAATTTACATGATACATGGCGTATGATAATAAGTACAAAATTACAACATTTTCTGTAAATAATGATGTTTCACTTTTGCACAATTACATAGGAAAGGAGCACAACCGAGTACAGAGATAAACTCAATAATATGAATCTACAAATTTTGTGAACATTTTTACATTAATCAAACAAACATTTATTTTAATTTGACTTGGAAAAGTGAAATAATAGTTTGGTATATATTTCTCTCTTAGACAATTTACTGGTTCATTTGGCATTTAGATAAATAATGAAAGTCATTTCCAATGTCGGAATTATTCAAAGTACAGGTTGTCTCGTGACGAGGAATACCTAATCAGCTTCCTGTTTCTACAGGTAAATGTATTCTTTTAAAGAACGAAACTTACACATAATTTTCTTATCTTTAGTATTCAGCTTAATTTCTGAATTTTTATGCATTGATCATTCAGTCTATTTTCACCAGTGTCTTAATTTCATTTTTAGAAAAGGGACATGTAGTACCAGACATAATTTAGATCAGTTTGAAAAAAATTAGCATTTGTGAGCCATTTAAATGACATGGTTCCAATTTCTCGCAAAGTATACATTAACTTTGCTAGATCATTAAGATACCACCATATCGGACAAGTCAATACAAGAGGAATACATGTAGTTTAAACAAACAGAACAAAACAAGAGCAAAACAATGATTTACCGCTAAAACTGATAAAGAAGATACAATAAAAAAGTATATAAATTTTGGATGTATATTACAAATATTTGTGTAAAACAAAAAAATCTTTAAAAAGATGTTTATTTTCACGGTCTTAGATAAATATATAGAATACATGTTTAATTGCTTTATTATTTAATATTACGATACTTTCCCTACGACAAATTTTCGCTTATTATTTTCTCTCATGTACTTGATCAACCGGTATCCCTGACTGCATAATAGTCCTATTGCACGTTTCCGGTAACTCTTAGGTCATAGGTCAACTGGATATAAAACACCACATCCGGGTTCTTCAGCAATGGCGATCGTTTGTGTTATGCTTAGTGTAAGTGACTTGAATTGACAAAAAAAATGACGTCCAGTACTGTAAACGAATTGATCTGATACTGAAGCAAATGTTTCTTATTTTCGCTCATGGAGTTTCATTGATTTTTTTTATGAAAAAAAAACCCATTTTCTTCGAAAGATTTGTACAAAAACATTTGACCCCGACGTTTAACTGCCAAGTGCTAGGCCTTTACGACATCAAAAGCATAGAAGTTTTTCTAGATGATTTCATTACCTCAATCATCGATTGTAGTCAGGAAAAAAACGAGTATGTATGTGTATTCTGGTCCCCAATCGACAATTAAGGTACAATTCAAATCATCTAGGCAATTTGTTTGAAGCACAGGGATTTGTTAAAAACTTTAATTACGGGTCACAACCACACGTACATCGCCACCGGCAAAAAATGAAAAGGTAAAGTAAGTGCTGAAAAACTTCATTTTGAAAATTTGCGATACTGGCAGAAATCTCACATACTGACTAGCTTCCTCCTTTGTGTATGTTAACGTGTGGCTGGCCGTACGTTTTGTTAAAAATGCAAGCGCCTGTGGTTGGAGTTACCATTTAGGGTCAGAGTACCCAAATTGGAACACTTTCGATAAATCCGGTATAACACTTCTAATTTCATAATACAAATAAATGTAATGTTTACTCAATTAAATTTGAAGTAATTTTATGCATTTTGAGTAAATTTCATCTGCCTACTCACTGCCATTGCTCATAAACTCGAGTGAAATATTGAAAAAGTGAAACGGAAAAAAGAATGGGAATAGCACTACATGGAAAACTGCACATTCAGACATTTAGGAGCATTGTCAAAACATTTCAACATGAAGATTTTTTTTTCAAATATCTAAATTACTTTCATAAACTGCTGTTTATAATGAAGTGTTTAAATTTGGGTACTCGTGCCTATTAGAATGTCAATATGAGCTAGTCTGGTTGTTTTGTGGTCTATCACATATGGGTGATCTTGTGGTGGTGCAGATGAAAGCGCACTTGCCTTACACCAAGGCGGCCAGGGTTCGATTCCCCGATTGGACGTGAAAAGGTATGGGGTCACCTGCCCAGCCGCATTGGGTTTCATCCGGGTTCTCCGGTTTCCTCCCACACAAAGATCCCTTGTGCGCTAACATCCGGACCAACAAGAGTGATTGATATCAATTTGTTTCATAATTGTTGAAAAATAAATAGTTTATATGTATAGCCACACGCACTGCACATAACTATCAAGAAAATGAAACAAAAGCAGAAAGTATGTATCCATGAAATATTAGCTGAAAGTTAGAAAATAAACAACTCAGTTAAAGATATTCACCAATCTTGGTACTTATTGTGTATTAATGAACCAATTATTTTTAAACAAGCGTACAAAGGAGATAAACTTCATAAAAATGTCTATTATTAGATTTTATTTTAGATGTTGATCACCTGTTGCTCATGCATGCACATTCATTTTACTTTTTAAGAGAATGATGTATAAATACTTGATTTTTAATACTTTAAATTAATGTGTTTAACCAAAAAAATGTTGTTTGCCTGCATGGGCATATAGATCAAGTTCTAAAAATATTTTGGTTTTTTATAACATTTATACATTTTTATGATATTAATAGCTCCATGTGCTAGCAAATTATTATTTAGTGATGGATCCAGAATATCCAGATACAGTAATTTGCTTTGATCAAAAGTAAACCCCTAACACTAATTAAATTTGATCAAGTTTATTACAACAAGATAGTAACTCTAAAACCAATACATACAATACATGAAATAAAACACTAATAAACCATATAATAATACAGTACATACACATCTACTTACTTACATGTACAATAAAACGTAGTTATTTTCTGCTACAGGTCTTTTTTACATCATTATTTTTTAAAATTTTCACACCCGGGTTGAATAAGGGAAATATGATGTTTAAATTTGGTCAGTTTTCTGCAGTGTTGTTGACAGTTTTGACGTGTTATTTATTGTAAATACAACTGCCGACATTTTGTTTCTGCATTGAAATTGGAAGATTTATACCAGCTATCCTGTCAGCAAGAATCTGCTGTGTTTTTGGCTGCACCAACGGTGTCCCAGAACTGAAGAAATTGAAATCCAAAATATGTGAAACACATGGATGATACTTTGGCTCAGATGTTGTGTATTTGAACCACCACTGTTTCTTTTTCCTTTTCCAACCTTCCTAAAGGACAGCCATGCGAGAAATATATGGATAAAGAATGTTAACAGAGGTGGGGTGGATGGTGCTATTTCCTGGACCATGGTGTAAAATATGTGTAAATATATAAATATAAATTATGATGAACAATATAAAAATATGTGACACAAAAGTTTCAGTGAAAAAAAAAAAAAAAAACAATGGATAAACATACAAATGTAAACGTCAAATCCGCAGGCTGCCATGTTCATCGCGACGGAATGTTTATATCCAGTTGACCTTTGACATGCATATATAATGACCTAAAACAAGATGGCGGACGTGTGTGTGCAATAGGACTATTAAGGGATTTTTGTTTTCATTGTGATCGTGATTTCAGATTTTTCTCCAGTACAGGTCGTCATAGGAAAAATATTGGAATACTTACTACTTAGGACAGTTACTCTTGATACTCTTTTCTTGAAATACTTGTATTTCCTGAAGTGGAAAAAATCATGGATTGCCTATTACCGCTGCAGTTATATTGAGGGAAAACTGCTCCTTTGCGGAACGTTTTATTCGAAACGGGTTTTTTTCATATTTTTGTTTTAGAAGTTTTGATAATGCATTTTCAAAATTGGTACTGAAAAAAATGGTTGAAGAGCAGCCATTTTTTATTTTGACAGGGAAGTTTTGTAATCGCTATTTCCTAATAAGCGCCAGATGTAAATCAAAGTAGACAAGAGAAAAGAAGACAAAAGAAATGGAAATGGAATTCTAGAAACTATGATAATGCAACATATTAACATCCGTCCTTTTGTCGTTTTTATGGAATTATCAGAACCAGTTAAACACTTGAAATGTGATATTCGAATAAACTTAATGGTTATCAACGTAAAATCAATTTTAATTACCATAAACTTATGTTTTAAAAGTAATATTCACTTACGAAAATAATAACTGGTGTTTTTCGCTGCATGGGTACTGAAGTGCTCGTTCATATACAATCCAATCTTCACAGCTCATAGTGAAAGGTTTTCCACAGAAAAAAGACATATTGTAAATCTGGGCCGTAAAGTTACAGTATTCTATCACGTGAGGAATATTTGGTAAAACGCTGCATAAAGTTGTCTCCGTCCTATTACCTTTCCGAAATCCTGCTTTAAGGAACATAATTAAACCATATTTATGCACAATATTCATGAAAATTCCAACGTGTTCCTTTGTATTTGCGATAGAAAACATCACTTCTGGTTTTCCAGCCCACATAGCTTTAACAACCCCTGTGTATGATCCGTCACCATGGTCAGTCACATGACCGGAAACCGATGCCTTAACTGAAGGTTCTCGAAGCCACACCCGGAGTATATCACCTCCCATTTTAGACCTCTCTCCTCTGCCGTTGTACAACACAATATCGACTATTATGTCATCTCCAATGCTGACGTTGCTGCTTCTGACGGTTATTACTGAATTTGAAATGTTTACTAACGAATGGAAGTCCTTGTAATCTTTGAATTCCATATACGTGTTAATTCCATACAACGTATACACCGACATATTCACTTTTGGAATGAATTTTATTATGGAAGTTACATCCGAATTGCTTAGATTAGAAGCTTGTATTGGTATGGCCGAGGGTACATCAGACTTATATATTTCTTTTATGTCCGGGAGCACTGCTGGGTCGAACCTGTAAAATACATACATAAATCTTATATAGAAGGGATAACATATATTCCTCAAGAAGATGATACTCCCGGACACAATTAACTGCTGTCATACATGTACAGAAATATTACAGGTATAAAATGATGTTTCATTGTTTATTTTATCAATATATATTGTACGCCAATAATGAGAATAATAAGCCGAATTCAAATCTTGGTGTGTCATTGTTCTTCACAGTGCATGGTGTAGGCTTGTTAGTTAGAGACCCGTACACGCGTGATGTTTATTATCGAAACGATATGCTACGGTATGCTGCACCTTTTATAATCTCGGGGCCGCTCAGTTTCGTGGGAAGACCTAACTTGATGCGGTATTTAATTCGTTGTTTTTATATATTGCTTACGTCTTATTATTGAAGATCAATATTAACTCAGATTTACTGATTTCATAATTAATTTGAAATTATAGAAGTTTAAGTACGAAAATGTTTTTAAACACTGTTGGATAAAACAAAAAATAAAATAATTAAAGTATAGAGCATATAAGAAACTATGGTATACATAGAACATGTACATAATATATACAATTAACCGAGTCATATGGCCGACATACGAAGGAATTAAAAATATCGGTAAATCAGTAGAAATGACAACAATTTTTTTTTTAAATACCTACCGCGGTAGGAAACAGGTTATCCATATTATGACTATTAGTGCACCACAGAAAAGTATCCTTCGAAAGTACACAGATTCGGTCACAGACATGTTAACTGTTATTAACTTCAGCTTGGTAACGCTCAATAGCATAGAATAAAAATGAAGCAATTGAACATGGATTACGTGGCGATTGGCGGATCCCTTTGTCGGGGCCGTCTCGAAACATTTTTGGGCTACCTATGTTAATTTTTGTGCATGTATTTATAAATGACTATATTTCTTTTACCTGTGTATTTACATGTATGCATGTTCCCATACATGACGTATTAACTGTGTGCACACTTGTGGAAGTTATTTCTTAAATTAATACCACAGCAGTATTTTCGCGATATTTACGGGAAGACTTTTGTAAATCTAGCAAGGATAAATTATAGAAATAGAAGTCGTGTCGTTATGTATTAATATTGTTCGCAGTTATGAGATCTCGGGATTCCGACGGATAAACCGACGGTAGAATGTCAGCACGTGAAAACCGACACGCGTCTGTTGGTCTTTTCCGACCGGATTCAGTTTGACAGTAGCTGTCAGCTAGTACAGGTGTGTGTTGTATGTGTGCTGTGTTTGTACTATCCGCCAGGTAACTTGATGAATTTCTAGTCCCGATGCGGTCTGTCTTTTGTCCTATGAAATGTTGGGGGTGGTGTTACTGATAGAAATGCATTATTTAAGGTCTTTTGAGAAGTTTTGCCTTAATTATTTACTATTTTGACCGTTTTGGGACTATTCGTTCTTATTGGGATGGACGGGTGGTATTTTTAACACTGGTTAATTTCTAATTCCCGGTCAGTGGTTACCTTATCAAGTGCTTGACAGGAGTATGTTGATCTATTTTGTACTGGGCCTAGTAGTAAGAGAGATATGTTTGAGAATTAAGTATTATGATAAAATATTTGAATTTAACTAAAAAACGCCTTTGTACTGAAAGTGCATTTTTGTTAGCAATAATAACAAGTATGTTTAAGAGAGAAGGAATAAGAAGCTTGGATTACATGAATTTTGTTTTATTTTTTCATTTTATCAAAGAATGTAAATGTCTTTTCTGGAAGTGTGTAGAGACTAGACCTAGAGTGGATGTGCATTTTCCTAACTTGCATTTTTAAATATTTTGTCTATTTTTAATGTAAACTTCAAGCCTTCTCATCAATGTGTTAATTTTCTGCGTGGAAAACTAACATAATGATAATAGCTAACGATCCAATAATGTTGTCCTTCTTACTTGTAAAGTATGGAGTTGTAGAAATTAACTATTTAAGTCTGAAAGATTGTGTGAGTCTGATAGAATTATTAATGTAAATTATTTCTTTGCATATGGAAAGCGTTGCCTAATTCAGTATTGAACTTTATTACAATCTTTCGGTTTTTTTTACAACTGAGCTACATATCTAGATTATTTATCATTTATTTATCGGGTTTAGCTCTACATATATTGTGACAGCCTACACGCTACCATGTTGTACAGATCTGAGATTGGGTCCAGATCACTATGGTGTCACAATATTCTGCATTCTCTTTAATAAAGAATCATTTCTATTTGGAATTATATCAACACATACCAGTTCAGTTGATTGTGAAATATTAATTCTAATTAAACATTATATTCATCGAACTAGATATTTCAACAAAGCTTTACATCTTGATGCTCTTGTTAATGTTATTAAGGATCATGTTCATGTTGGATATCCCCTCCTCCAAATCTTGACATGTGACTTTTTTTTGAGATCTGAGAGGAAATGAATTATATGCGTGTGTCCTTTATCCGTCATATAACTGTGGTTTTAAAAGGATAAAACAATTATTTGAAATGACATAAAAGGAGCGAATGCACCTGGAGAGTGTATGTTCGGGCCGAAACCATGCGGTCAATTAAAATAAGTTAATTTTCAAATTAAGAAAAGACTCTAGCTTTAACTAGCTTTTAGTTGTCAAAATGTATCGAATTAAAACTTTCCCAACATGGCCACTAAATTCTGTCAGCTGCATCCCCACACGACAAAATATAGTTGGTAATGAAAGAAAGGCTATGGTATTTTAGATGACCGATTTATCTTTATGTACTATATTTGTACATAAAATAAGTTTTTAAACATAATTTCGGGATTCCGAGCTGGAATGAGCTAACGTTACTGTCATGACACTGTGCTGTTGACTCACGTGGTGAAGTAGGCGGGGTCGCTACACCGACCAGAGGGTGACACGTGGTGAAGTAGGCGGGGTCGCTACACCGACCAGAGGGTGACACGTGGTGAAGTAGGCGGGGTCGCTACACCGACCAGAGGGTGACACGTGGTGAAGTAGGCGGGGTCGCTACACGGACCAGAGGGTGACACGTGTTGAAGTAGGCGGGGTCGCTACACCGACCAGAGGGTGACACGTGGTGAAGTAGGCGGGGTCGTTACACCGACCAGATGGTGACACGTGGCGAAGTAGGCGGGGTCGCTACACCGACCAGAGGGTAACACGTGGCGAAGTAGGCGGGGTCGATACACTGACCAGAGGGTAACACGTGGTGAAGTAGGCGGGGTCGCTACACTGACCAGAGGGTAACACGTGGTGAAGTAGGCGGGGTTGCTACACTGACCAGAGGGTGACACGTGGGAAATGTGTGGTTGACGGGGTTCAACGTCGATATACATTAATACTAGTAGTAACTTGTTTTATTTGAGATCATTGTATAAGTTTATTGACACAAGAGAAATGTTTAAAAAATGGACTTCACCATTCTGTGTTGGTGATTGAAATTTGCAATACAGAAAAAATATCTTGTTATATAGCTTTTATATTCATGTTCTGTGGGGCGACACTAATACTACCTAGCTAATTACTAGACCTAGTCACACCAGCTGAGCTACAGTCACACACATTTATGTGTAACAACTAAATACATGTACTATATTTCCTCGCGGAATGGTTTGTTAAAGGCTGCCCAGTTTCTGCTTTGTCTTTGATGCCTACGTTAAAGCATAATCTGAATAATCAGCTTGCATGCATTTTAGAATTACCACAAGAAGGCAAATTGTGTATTTGTGTACAGATCACGACACAAATTATTTGAGACTTCTCTATACACACTAACACTACAGTAATCTGATTTTTCTGTCATTGTATGCAGAAATACCGACAGTTTGTCAGATTTTTGTGTTTGTATTGAATGTAGTAAGGATTCTTTGTCATTATAAGATGATGTTTTTCACTGATAGACGACAACAATAAGAAAGCGCGTGTAAAGTAGTTCCAAAATGAGAAAATTTGACACCGCGTACACACACATGAGAATGTTTGTATATATCTCTGTGCTTATATGTAAACACTTTTCAAATTTATATGACTACAAGTATATTTTGTATGAGGAAGGTCGTTGAATGTAAAAATATTGTATCTTATTCACACACTATTTAATACATGTATATAATTCATACCTGCCTGAACATCGTCTCCTCAACTGTATATAGGTACAAGTACATGAACAAATAATCAATATCAGCTTACCTTACCAATCTTTAGTATCCAATTTCGTTTCAACTCACAATAGTATCGTAATCTCTCATTTTCTTTGATGTTCTCACGGAATCACTTTGTACCACATCGTTCTGTCATGACTGGTACTACAAGCTAATGAAACGATTGATTCCATGTGATTTACAACATTATACAATAAAGAATTAGCAGTGTAGACTTGTAGTAGTTATTTCTGTAGCTTGTAAAAGAAAGAACACTTTTGATTGGTTGTTTGAAAGAAGGCATTTCATTAGATGGGTAGTCGTATAATTAGAGGTTCCACCAGACGAAAAGCTCTAACAGTCTGTCGGATGGGACTTTAAATGGTGCCCCGTGTAAGGACCGTCCAGCCTTGCACGCAAAAGACCCTCCTGTGGTTTTCGTAACAAGAGAAGGCGCGTATCGCCGCCCAGGAGCCCTAATATCTCCATATACACACCCTTCGACAACTATTTTACATATTCGGACGGACTTCAAAATTAATCCAAAATTAGGAATAAAAATAAATAACGCGCACAACCTGGAGCCCAGACAAAAGAAGACGAGACCCACCACCAACCCGAAGACCAGGACCCAGACATCATAGTACAACGACCAGGAACACCTTTAGATCGGGAGTCGTAAAAATTTCAAAAATCACTGACACCAGACGACTCCCACCCCCAGAGGAGAGCACCCCCCTCGCGTCGCCCGAAAATCGACATGCGTCGATTGAAACAACGCTCGTAACCGGGAGTTGTTATGGAGACGATTAACCCACCAACAACAACAACAACAACGACGACGAAAAGCTCTCTCGGATGCTGACAGACGAACGTAAAGGATCTCTAGCTGAAAATAAAAGGTAACAGTGACCAAGCTGAAAAAGTTTGGGCCTAGCTGAATAAGTTAGGGCTCCACTGTAATCCTTTAAAATCGGAACCAATAATTCTTACACGTCTTAAACAAATGTACAAAGTCACGGGAGATCACAGTGCAGGGTGATGTGTAGTTGATCAGGTACAGTGACAGGGTACCGAGGCACAGGTTTTGCTGAGACACAGTGTATAGCTGACTTGGTCCAAGTGGTTGAGGCAAAAGGTGACGCAGTCAATGCACGTGTGTCGCGGTGAAGGCTGACGTGGTCAAAGTGTGTCACGGTCAAGTTTGTACAGTCACGGGTGTTGTGGTAAAAGGTTAATTATTTACTACCGACACAGGGTGGCGGGTATATATGTGATATAGTGTTTTAGTTGGTATTGAGACTCTATACATGTCAGTGTTAAGGTGCAATAAATGTTAGTTATCTACCGGGTGTAGTTTAGAGTATAGTTATTGAATTCGTATAGTTTATATCATTATTTGAGTCAGGTAGACAGGCCAGTATTTTGTATATATATTGTGAGCATTTTACTATTTGTTAAACAGTTACTGGGTCCAAGATAGAACTTGGTAACGAACTGACAGTGCGCATCCGTTACACTACTATCATTATTGTACATATGTTATGTTTTATTATGTTAACCACTGTATGACTGTCTGCCTGTGTCTACATGTCGATATGCCGATTATCTCATTGCTTCACGTGACTTTGATTATCCGGCTTATTGCCTTTTTTACATGTATTTTTTCATTTTTGTATGCTCACGTCAAGGCTTATTTTGTTCTTTTCTTCTCATTTACGCAGATAAACAAAACCTTTTGCTGGTTTGCACAATGTCTACTATGTATGAAACCGTTTCGCTATTTTGTAAACTTATGTCTCGGTTTATTTGATAATGGGTAATTCTTACATGTGTCACAGAATAGCGATCGGTATCTTCTATTCAAAGGTCTACGGTAAATGCGTTATGAAATCATTTCTTTTTTTATCATTAAATCTCAGGTTAATTTTAAGCAAGTTTGACTGTGGTCGTCTTTATCTTTCTTGGTCAATCTATACTTTAAATAAATTAATGCTCTCCTGTTTTCAAAATTTTGAATTTTCAGTAATCTTGTTGCTATTTTTATTGCAACATATGGACATTGAATCCAATCCTGGCCCGGGGCTTAACGAGCTTTCGATTTTTTACCTTAATATCAGAAGTGTTAGGAATAAAGTTGATTATCTAGAATATATAGCAGGTGAGTATGATATTGTATGTCTAACAGAAACCCATTTAGATGATCAGATACCTACAGATGATTTACTTATAGCTGGATTTCATGAACCTTTTCGACTTGATAGGCATTATATCAAGTTTCTTCATAGGATTATTTAAAACGAGAAATGGAAACACATAGAATTTTATCTTTGTTTCAAAAATTAATACGCTATCGAAGCGCAACTCACTTTGCAAATCATTTTTTCGAATTTGAAATTTCATGTTTGGATGCTTTCTTTAACTCTGTATTGGTGACTTGTGAACATTTTTTTATATGATTATGAATACTTCAATTGCCAAAAGCATTTATCAGCTCTTTATAGGGAAAGTAAAACTAGTTTGAGATATCCCATCTGAACTGACAGAAATATAACTGAAACTCTGATGTACAAAATAATCACAATCAAATAACTTTTAACATCAGAAAAAAATCATTCCTACATTTATGAAACAGTTTTGATTATAACATGCTTCTCAAATTATGGACACAAAACGATAGAAATTACAAATTTATTCCCAGGAACACCACTAAAATAAACAGGAAATATTAAATGTGTTTTGAATTTTTTTTTCAAACAATTTACCATTTGGTAGATAACGTTTGCATATTTGGTAGATAACGTTTGCATATTTGGTAGATAACGTTTGCATATTTGCAACTAATCGTTAACTTGGTAATCTTTTTTCATGCTGAAAACTAACACTTAAAACATTTCTTCAGTGTCTGGGAATTTTCGCACGTAGTCGGCACACGTTCCGGAAATGATGATCAGAAAAATGGTATCGTTTTTTATCGTAAAATCCCGACAATAGTGCAACTGTAGGGTGTTTATTATATCTCGTTATATACGGAAAAGATTTATCCAATTCGCCCTTATCTTACAATTTTGTGGCAATCGCTTTGTTTGAAAAAAATTATGTCAGATTTCAGATAAATGTCAAATTATATAGTCTGCATATTGACTTCATTTTGCGACGTGCAATGGTACAGATTGGACCAAGGTTGAGCTTCTCCACTATATCTGTCTATAGAACTGGAAATCGTTGTTATAGTGACGATAGTACCCGGATTGTCACAATTCTGAAGAACAATCTGCGTAGAATTTGTAATGTACTGCATGAAACATGTGAATTATTTAGGGTCTGATTCCTAGTTCCGTTTTTCTTACTAGGTACTGGGAACCAACTTCGGCTCCCTAGATCAAATACCAATGCGAATTCCATTGTCATTCTCTGTAATATTTTGTATCACTCTAATCACTCCCAATTGTATTATAATATATTGTTAATGCTGATTAGCCGAAAGGCTAAAGGCGAATAAAACTATAAACTGAAGGTAACCTCTGGAGCATTGAGGATGCCCTGGTTATGTAATTTGTAATTATAAAGAGACCAACTGAACCCAAATCGATCAATTGAAGGAAGTTTTACATGTATGGTTTAAAAACACGAAAAGACCATGTGTTTCGGTACGGTAAGCGTTTTCTGTTTCATCGGAGATTGGCATGTGAACTTATCAAAGGAACACTGACCTCCCTTCGATAATTTTCTTTATCTGTATAGTAAAAAAGAAGAGATAAGAACGTCACAGATAGCTCACATGACTTGATACTCAAGTTAATGGGACACCCGGATTTTACAGTAAATTAAGATGAAACCAAATCAACAACGAAATCCATACAAACGATTTCCCGTCATTTTGTCCATTCAACAAAAAAACAAACGAAAAGAAGGTGAATTAAGTTATGTATGACATATCCTTTTACTGATAAAGAGATATATATGTTTATAATCATTATCCACTGGAGACTAAGCTCTACAGTCACAATTCAGGCTTACATTTAACCACAAGTTCCATGTGTATTCATTATTATATTCCATCTAACTTAACTTTTATTGGTTCTTCCCTTTCATAAGTATTACACGGTTCTCTCAGCCAATCAAGAGAGGCGTGATAAATAACGAAATCATTCTTTTTATCATGATGAAGAAACTACATCACCCCTTAGAAATGCTTGTTTCGTATACCAATCTGACATTACATTAAGTTCATTTGCATTTCACCACAGTCATCTCGCCATCGTTCTTAACGCCGAGGAGCAAACATTTCTCAAATCATTCTTAAACGGAAAACACAAACAAGGTAAATTGCCTACATTTTTATATAAAACTTATCAAAAAATAACCTGTTTACATTGATGTAAAAGATATGTTGTTGTCTCCATACCATTCTTTAAGATACTAGAAATGAAACATAACTTTGGTGTACTAGAAAACTTCACGAATAGCCCCGCCATTTCTGCCATACAGGGTTAAGGTCAGGACATTTATAATGTCGTTAAAAGGGTGATGAAGGTAAACACTGAGATATTTTACGCTAAATTTGTTTAACTTACCATCATCATCATCATCATCATCATCATCATCATTTCTATATGATGTTCGATACATTGTTAATGGTTACAAACGATTTCTTTTTGCTTTTCAATAGACATTTCCGGTCTTGAAATGTAAACACGTATCTCACTGACCGGTGGTCATTTTTTCATCGATATCATGGTTTTTTCGCCGATTGTGATGTAAACAGAAACACCAGATGAAGATAAGTAACTGTGTGACATTTTCTTATGAATATGACATTCTGTTTTCCTCAAAATATGAGTTAATTCACTCTATCTGACCAGTGTGTATCGCCCGACTGACCACTCAACTCCCGCCATTTTCCTTTGTTGTCAGCTTTCGCTTGCTCCAGATCTGCTGTTGCTACTCATCGTGGCTGTTGAACTGTCTAATAAAGTCAAGAAGAGTGTCCAAGCCATTAGTGATCTCAGGGATCCTGGTGTGGTCCGAGAAGTTGTTTCTCAACTCATGTCCAACTCCTTATTCAAGGACACGCTCCTGTTCAGCTTAGGTATTACTGCCCTCCATGATCAGATTAAGTCTTTGGAGCATCGTATTGACGACATGGAACAATATTCCCGTGGTAATTGCTTGAAGTTCAGGGGTATTCCGGAGTCAGAACATGAGAACACGGACAAGCTTATTCTTGATGCATGTAATGATACACTAGGTGTCATGGTTACCGAGTCCGACATTAGCAGGACCCATCGTGTCGGCCCCATCAATAAGTCCTATCCCAGAGACATCATAGTTCGCTTTATTTCTTATAGAACCAGAGCCAGTGTGTACGATGCAAGATTTTCTCTTTTCTCTAAGAAGAGTGACCACTCAGCATCCCCCCAGCATCCGCCTAATAAACTCTTCGTCAACGAAGCGCTTACTAAGGTCAGGTCCACACTATTCTCCAAAGCCCGCTACCTCAAGAAGGAGGGGCCACATTTCCGGAGCATGGACTCAGGATGGCAGGATAGTGATACGGAACCTCACAGGTGAGAAGCATCAAGTTACCAGACTAAATGAGTTATCTTCCTACCCTGACCCTCCTCCCAAGGGACAAGGACCTAGAACGCTAGCTCAGGGCCGTGGATCCAGTGCCAGTATACATTAGCTACATGTACATGTAGGCCCGTGTGTCAGTCTGTAATGTAAATACATTGTATATATAATTATATGCAAGTGTTAATGTAAATACCATAATTTAGTTACTAAATATAGTTAATTGCTTGACTATATTTTGCTCTGTATAGTTTACTTTATTTTTATTAGAGCATTGTAGTATATCAATTTTATGAATGAACTATAACTACAGTGTACTAACAGATATACAAAGGTACATGTACCTAGCGTTTAGCTTATTTATGTGTCATTACATTGACTGGAATCTGTAAATTAATCAATCAACCTTTATTTCTAATATAAAAGAAATGTTTATAATATATAAGCGTGTACATGCACTTGCAAAGTATGTTTTTCTTTAAAGAACCATATGTAGTGTCATTTGATGATTTAGTGGCAAGCATTATGTACATGTGTGTCAATTGTTTATGATTATACTTTAAACGTAATATACATGTTAGCATTCTTATATATATGCATAAATCAAATCATGTTTGGAAATACAATGTATATATATATATACTGTAGTATTTATATGTGTGTGTACATATGTATACTTTGTATGAGCTATTGCTTCAATTAGAAACCACCAACAAATATATACATAACTATCCTAATGACGGCAGTAGCTATTGAACTGACTGAAACTTATAACTTATGCAATTTTATTTAAGGTATTGAATACGCTTATTTCTATTGATAGATCATCGACCATGTCAGAACCATGATATTGCTGTAAATTTGACCCCGTGTGTTTACTCCGACTATGAGCCGGTTAATATCTTACGGAACCTTATTTAAGGTATATTTATTTATTGTTCTGCATCCTTATCCAATTTGTCTACCTAATGTATGTATCCGAAAATGCTCATTCGGTGTTCAGTCGTCATTGCCATGTTATCGCTGTATACCCTGCTGCTGTGTTTACATTATCTGTCTGTTGATCCTGATGTGTCCCATGAATTTTCAATCCACTATTTTTGATAATGGCTGAATATAACTCCCCTCTAACCTCTTGTGAAGGGGGACACCTCAGTATATTGGAGAATTTTATTACATTGAATCTATAAACAACACTACATATCACTCTTATATTCATAAACTTGTACTGCTTCTTTGTAATGATGTACAATTTAATCCAGGTCCTAATCTTGACATTGTAATATCTCACCTCAGTGTCAGATCTCTTAGAAATAAACTTGATATTATTGAGGCTGAATTACATGATAGTGATATATTATGCCTAACAGAAACACATCTTACCCCTAATATTCTTGATTCAGATATCACACTTAATTCATTCTCCCACAATATACATAGACTTGATAGAAGTACAGGACCAGGAGGAGGAGTCATTATTTACTGTAAAAATACTATACATAGTGAGAGAAGGTTAGATCTTGAAAGCAATGATGTAGAAATGATTTGGATTGAAATTTCTTCTAATAACAAAAGAGTATTGTTAGGTTGTATCTATAGGCCAGAATCTACTGTAGATTACTGGGATAAGTTAGACCACATTCTAAAATATACTTGTAATACAGGTCTTGATATTATAATTACAGGTGATATTAATGTAAATATGCTAAATATACCTGAGAATCACCACTTAAGTAGACTCTTAGTAAAGTATAATTTTGTAAGTTTAATTAATGAACCAACACGGATTACTGAGACAACTGCTACTGCTATTGATATATTGTTCACTAACAACATAAGTCTAATTAGAAATACTTCGGTGAATACTCCAATATGCAGTGACCATTGTATTGTTAACTTCTCTTGTTGTAATTCTGTATTAAAAAAGAAATCATATATGAAGAAAATACTAGTTTATGATAGAGCAGATTTTGATAAGATGAATAGAGCGATTGATAGTGTTGATTGGGAATTACTGATAGAAAATTATAATTGTGAGGAATTTAATAGTATTTTAACAGAAACCGTTATCAAACAAACAAAATTATGTGTAGCATGTAAACTTATAACGGTCCGACCTAATGATGAACCCTGGATGAGAAATAATATCAAACTCAAAATTAGACAGAGAAATAGAATACATGCAAAAGCTAATTCTAGTAATTTTGCTACAGACTGGGCTAACATTAGACAAATTAGAAATGAGGTAGTGGATCTTGTTAGGGAAGCTAAAAACATATTTTATCAAATTAGATATATCTCTCCAAGACAATTCTATTCCTGCTAACAAGTGGTGGAAAATTGCTAAGTCAATAATGAACTCTACTAATGTTTCTACCTCTTTACCATCTCTATATGTAAATGATCAGTATGTCCATCATCCATTTGATAAGGCTGAGTGTCTAAATAATTATTTCATTTCGATTTCAACAACATCTGAAAATCTGGATCCTCTACCTCAACCTGATAGTAACTTCCCTTTTATACTAGAAAATATTACCATTTCTGAGCTGGACATCAAAGATCAACTTCTCTGACTTAATGACAGAAAATGTCCCTGTCCTGACAATATGATACCTAAAATAATGAAAAGATTAACCCCCTCATTAGTACGCCCTCTTACACTTCTATGTAATAAAACTTTTAAAACAGGTACTATACCAGCATCTTGGAAATCAGCTGATGTTAATGCTATTTATAAAGGGAAAGGCTCTGAAAACGATGTATCTAATTATGGGCCCATATCTATCACATCTTGTTTTAGTAAAATTATTGAAAAAGTAGTTTTTAAATATATATTTAATTACCTAAAAGATTGTGAAGTAATTACTAAGCATCAATCAAGCTATTTACCAAAAGACTCTACTGTAAATCAATTATTGGAAATATATGAAACTATTATAAGTAATTTGGATAAAAATAATGGAATTAGATTCGTATTTTGTGATGTTAGCAAAGCGTTCGATAGAGTTTAGCATGAAGGCCTAATTTTTAGATTAGAATCATATGGTATAAGTGGTAATGCTTTGAATTGGTTTAAAAACTATTTGTCTGATAGGAAGCAAAGGGTACTAACTGAGGGTTTTCATTCAACATTTAAAGATGTTAAAGCTGGTGTCCCTCAAGGCTCAGTTCTCGGTCCATTCTTATTTTTGGTTTATATTAATGACATAACTGACTGCATCACAAGCAAGTTTAAGCTGTTTGCTGATGATACATCAATTTTTGAAGTGATTGAAAATAATTCTGGTGAAATTGCATAGAAATTAACCTATGACTTCAGCAATCTAAATATATGGGCTAACAGATGGGATATCAAGTTTAATCCTCAGAAAACAGAATCTTTACTTTTCTCAAGAAAAAGGGAACAAATTAATCCTGATGTACTGTTTGCAGGTGATCCAGTCAGCTCTGTCAAGATTCATAAACATTTAGGTTTAACTTTTAGTAGTGATGGTAAATCGTCTCACCATATCACTAATATATACAATAAAGCCTACAAGAGAATAAATATTGTGAGAATGCTTTAACACAAAGTAGACAGGAAAAGCCTAACAACTATATACACTTCCTTTATTAGACCAATTTTAGAATATGGGGATGTCATCTGGGATAATTATACAAATCAGGAAAAAAACTTATTAGAATCAGTTCAGTTAGAAGCACTTAGGATAATTACTGGGTTAAACTCTATGCAGAAACTGGAATTGAAACTCTTAGTAATAGGCGAAGCCAACATAAACTTCTTTTTATTTATAAAATTCTGGGAAATGGAAATGAAACTCCAAGCTACTTACGTAACATTATTGAACCTTTTGTTTATACTAATGAGAATGTAAGATATCCTCTAAGAAATACTCGTGTATTCAATCCTCCTGTTTGTAGAACAGAAAGTTACAGAAATAGTTATTTCCCATCAACTCTAAGTGATTTTAATATGCTCCAACCTTAGTAAACATTAATTCAATACAGAAATTTAAGAAAGTTATAAAGCCCAATGTAAATAATCAAACAGGTGCCATCAAAACTTTTAAATACACAGGACCTAGAAAATATAATATGTTATTATGCCAGCTTAGAAACAATGCTAGTAACTTAAACTCTGATTTATTTAATGACCATTTGCTTGACACTTCAACATGTATATGTAGTCATGAAACTGAAAATGCTCAGCACTACCTACTTTAATGCCCATTATAAACTGACTATAGAAACCGGTTAATTCAAAATATAGCTGAAATAGACATACACCTAGATCATGACCACTTAAACATTGAAACTATTTTGAATGGTTGTAAGGTATGTAATGCTGACATCAATTTAGCCTGACTTCATATAGTATTTGAGTATTTCCATCTTACTAATAGATTTAATGTAAAATTTCTCGATTTAATCTTTCTCCGTTTAATCTTTATCTACGGATCACTGAAATAATACCTGATGTATGTAAATCAGCAATATCAAGCGTTTTAATAACATTTCTGACTGAAATTGATGAGCATTTTGAAAGTGTTTTTGAATGTATTCTTTAAATTCATGACTGCTACTTATACTTATGTAGTAGTAACTAATTTGTTAACTTATTATATACTATGTTAAGAGGACCAACTCCAATATAGATGAACAAACTGAAATACCATTTTATAAACCTCTCAAACTTAACAATGATCTTACCTATCAACATAGTAAATGCAGAATTGTTGATAAGTTATTATGCATATCCTTGGGTGGATGGTCGAGGCGTTTATACACATGGACTTAATGACCTGAATCCCTGGATTCTTGTATGGTAAATTATCAGTAAACCTGTATTATTTCAACTTATTTATAATCCTATGAAAAATAATCTGACATAATGAACTACTTCACGTTCCACAATAAATTGGAGTTACCTCCCTTTACCTGTTATATCCTAATTTAATATATACAATATTTTACTCACTGGATTTGCTTGCAGATAAATGTAATGTATTTATGTATTAATTCTGGAAAGGACTGATATAGGCTCAGCCTGTTGTCCAATCCGTTTAACATATGGAATGTTAATAAAATTTTCTTGAAATAAAAAAAACGATTTCTTTTTCCTGGAAACGTTATGCTTCATTCTAACAATGAATAGATATATTAAAATTTGTAAAAGAAAGAGTACACTCTTTAAATTCATTTTGAAATATTCTTTGAAAACACTTATAAAAATAAGCCATTGTTTTTCTTAATTACAATAGATTATGGTTTACACAACTACTGGATCGATGGAACTGATATGGAGATCGAACATGAATGGGAGTGGGCGGTCACCGGTCAACCCATAAATTACACCGACTGGATGCTTGGTGAACCGACAGGCAGGCCAAACGAGGATTGTTTAATTCTCATGGGAATATCACACTTCCGTATGAGTGATCATTACTGTCAATTACCGGCAAACTTTGTTTGTCAACACAGGTAATTATTGATCTGTTAAATTGTGAAACTGCGATTTCAAAGTCCAGGGTGATTTATCATATCGTTTAAAAACAGGTCAACTTGTCAACTTAAAGAATATAAACATACATTACTGAAGTTGAAAATTAAAATAGGTTAACTTATTTAATTAATGATGAACAAACTTCAAATGTTTCAATAAAATGATGTTAGACATCCAGGTAAATTATGTACCACTAATATACATATGCGTTCGAAACCTCATACAATATAAGTGTGTACTTCCTATTACTTTGTACGACAACGTGTTTACTTTTAAATAGTTATATAAAACGACTATTCACTTTTAATTACGTTCATTTCAATATATTCCGATGTTAGTCTTTCAATCCACCACCTCCCTTCCTACCACAACAATATATAGAATATTATGAATGTATACACTATTGAATTAAAACATGAGAAGATCGAGAACAGATAATTTGGGATCATCTTTAAAAAGATGAAATTATCATTTGATATTGTAACGTGTCCGGAACCGGCTCAACTATGGTAGCGATTGACCGGTCGGTGTCCCAGCATGCCACAGCGTTTACCACACAGTAAGAGTGGTTAGGAGGTTCGGATGGCAGGCCAGCCAAAGGAAAACCAGGAGTCGCTGATTCCAGTGGATGCTTCTTTCGGTATAACAAAATCCCCAGCCGGCAATAACAGGTCAAGCTATAGAAAGGTTTGGAGTGTGTAAAGGCCTAATGGTTCTACTGAGTATTCGGTTCTCCCTGTCCCTGACACCCTGGCTATGGCATGTCGTTGGTAGGAATACGCTGGTACCAATGTAACAGTAGGGCTGGCCACCTATGTCGCTACAAGGTACCGCGAGCTACGTGATAGCCAACGGAACGACATGCCCGGAGTCATATGAGAACCAGTAGAGATAACTTTTCAGCTTTATTAAACTTCCGTAGCCTGGTACAAATAAACGACACAACCTAGGCTACAATAATTACACTAAATAAATCACTGCATAACGCCTACTAATTATTAAATCATCACTACTACCCTATACTACATAATAATTAAGAAACACCTAATTAAACAATAAAAAACAAAGAGAGTCACGTGATCGTGTGGACAGGTCGGTTGACATTTTTGGAGCTCCTACAAAACGTTTAAAAAGTATCGTTTTAGCGGACATGGAACGACTATTTTTGGCGACGGAGCATTGGACATACATGTAATACATCTGATAGACTCTTTTCAATAATTTGTGTTTGAAAAGTGAGGTTTTGGAGCATTTTTGTGGACAATGGACTAAGTTGACCACACGGTGACTACTGTTAACCACGCGCCACATATACGTATTGCTATATATAAATGTATATGGACAGGTGTTTGATCGGACTTTACTAGTGTTTAACTATGAAACCTCAGCCAACATCTGCATCATCTAAATCTGTCTCTTCTGGGACACACAGTAGAACCACGAGGAATAGCAGAGAAAGTGGAGCGGGAGTAGATTTTAGTGATAGGAGTCGAACATCAGACGACAGGGTAGAAGAAAGGTTGGATGAGATCAACAAAGTACTCCACACCCTTATTACTAAGGAGTATATGGACGCAAAGATAGCCAAGCTGAAGCATGACATCACGACAGAAAATAGAGAGCTACTTGAGAAACTCGATAGGAGAATATATGATCTGGAAACTGAAAACGAGCAACTAAGACAGACAATAGGGGACTTGGAGACGAAAGTGGACGAGATGAAAGTTGGACAGAGAGAATCAAAATACAACGACCTCGAACAGCACGGCCGTAAAAATTTTATTTGGATATCTGGTCTGAGCGATCCCTCCGACAAAGAGACTGTAGAGGAATGTGTGGAACACGTTGTTAAATTTGTGAAACTAAATGTTCCCCTGCGGAGTGAGGACGTTGACATAGCGCACAGGTTAGGCCGATTCTCTATGGACAAACCAAGAAACATTATTGTTAAATTCTCCCACAGAAGGAAGAACAATTATAAAGGAGCGGAGGAAACTGAAAAACTAGGGGATCACGATATTTGAGGACTTGACTAAATTCAACCAACAGAGACTGAGGGACGCTTTTAGGTTGAATTGTGTAAAAAAAACTCTTATAGCATGGATGGCAAACTTTTCGTAGTTTTGCAGAACGGTAAAAAGAGAAAACTCTCTTTTGACATCCCACTCGAAGAGAACTATTTGCTGGAAGACGCTAACTTTTCCGGACACTGAACAAATGAATATAAATTGTAAGATCGGTGCGGGACTTAGGGCACGAATTGATGCCTATACCGATCTAAGTACACTGTAAATAGTGTTAACGTTGTGTGTTATTAATTGTGATGTTCTTCATAGTGAGGATGTGTGTACAGATGATGGCATTTACATACCCATGCAAGTTCTGTATTTACTATAATATATAATGTAATTTTGTATAACTCCAAATCGAGTGAATATTGTACCTAATACTCTATTGGAAGGAATTGACATACATTCATATTAACTATTGTATACATATATGAATTGAGTATAGCAACAAGTGTTTTAATTAAAATGAACACGAAGCATTAAATGACAGAGTAAAATAATGTATATTTACTGCCATGACTACTTATAATTATAACAGTATAGAAGTCTATGTGATTGTGGAACCATGTTTTTACTTTTCTCTTTTGCTCCGTATTAACGTCATATTATATACTTCTATGTTGAAATATACTATTGTTTACATCTGTGGTAATATACTCAAATCTGACATTTTAAGATGTCCCCCTCTTCTTTATTAACGTCATATTTTAAGATGTATCCTTGATTAGTATATCTACAGTATGTACAAATAATATTGTGACCTCTCATTTTGAGATGGTCCCTTGTTCTGTACTTACGTCATATTTTGCAGTTTTATTTTGAGGTGTATTATGGTTCAGTATATCGTCGTTATGTTGTTTAATCTCTCATTTTGAGATGGCTCCTTATTCTATATTAACGTCATATTAATTTAGTAAGCTGGTGATAATAATGCGTATTTATTGTAAGTCCGATAAGTATATTAATGTATATTGTGTAGATTTCTAACATGCTTCGCAAGTACTCTTGGTATTGCAAAATGATATTGTTGAAATTGACGATGAATTAATTCATGTGTTATGTAGCTCTATTTTTCGTAGCGGTGCCACTTTTCAATATCATTTGCTTATATATTGTGTATCATCTATCTAGTAGTACAAATTATTGTGTGCGTGCGTGCGTGCGTGTGTGTGGGTGTGTGTTTCTTTTTCCTTTTTTCCGGAAATAATCGTACAGTATTTTCATACTAGCGTTCTACTTCCAGTTGTAAGTTTTCTTCCTGTCGTGTGCATGGCGAAAGATACAGAGTATGCGTGAGTTGATAGTAGTCGATATCATTTGACCACATATGATTTCTTTTAATTTATCTTCTCTTTTTTCTCAATCTCTCTCTCTCTTTCTTCCTTCTTTCATTCTTCTTCTTTAGACTTGCGTTGCGGCTCCATTCCTTTGAATTGTGCAAGTGGCAGATATATCTGACTGTATTACAATTCTTTCGGCGAACTGTCAAGGGTTAGGTAATAATGTTAAAAGAAAAGATGTGTTTTCTTTCTTACGAGATAAATCTTACAATATACATTGTCTTCAAGACACCCATTTTACAACAGAGAATGAGGAAATGGTAAGGGTTTCAATTGTTATTTTAACTCTTTTAAGTCGAACTCTCGAGGCCCCAATACAGTTTCACCTGATTTTTTTGAATTTATATCAGAAACTGTAATTGATTTTAAAAATGATTCTGTGATAATGTGTGGAGATTTTAATTTAGTGCTAAACCCAGATCTTGATTACGACCAAAACTATTGACAAGTTAATAATCCAAGGGCAAGGGATAAGGTTTTAGAAATTACAGATAGATTTTGTTTAGTAGATATTTATAGAGAGCACCATACTGATACAAGAAGATATAACTGGAGAAATAAGAACCCATTGAAGCAAGCACGTTTGGATTTCTTTTTAATTTCAGAATGTTTGTTGGGTGGCATTAATAATGTAGGTATAGATGCAGGATACAGATCGGACCACTCTTCTCCTAAAATTTCCTTAAAATTTAATGTATTTAAGAGGGGAAAGGGGCTGCGGGAATTTAATAACTCTCTTCTATCAGATAGAGACTATCTTGACAGTATTAATAAAACTATTGCTAAAGTTAAATTACAGTATTCTCTACCCATTTATAATATTAATAGGTTATTGGAAATCCCAAATGATTTGATTCAGTTTACAATTGATGATCAACTTTTTTTAGATACTCTTCTGATGGAAATAAGAGGGGAAACTATTTCTTACACATCACATAAGAAAAAACAACAAAAACTTAGAGAAAAGGAATTAATAAAAGTAAAACAATATTTGGAAGACAGGGATAGTGTAGATATTGAAGAACTAAATGAGAAAAAAACAGAGCTAGAAAATATTCGACTACATAAGATTAAGGGAAGTATTGTAAGATCAAGAGCTAAATGGTTAGAAGAAGGAGAAAAGCCTACCAAATATTTTTTATAACCTAGAGAGTAGAAACTTTACATCTAAATTTATTTATAAATTAGAAAAAGAAAATTGGGATACTGTTATAAATCAAACAGAGATTCTTGAAGAAGTTAAATTATTTTATGAAAAAACTATATACAGCAGAGATTAACATAGATGATATTGATCTTTTATGAAAAACTATATACAGCAGAGATTAATATAGATGATATTGATCTTGAGGAGTGTTTAGAAAATTTTCAAGTTCCTAAATTGAATAGGTTAGAATCGAATGATTTAGAAGGTTACATAACACTTGACGAAGCCTCTGTGACATTGAAAAATATGAAGCATAATAAAAGCCCAGGATCTGATGGTTTCACGACTGAATTTTTAAAATGTTTTTGGAGACAACTTGGTGATTTTGTAGTTAGATTTATCAATTTTGGTTATGAAATAGGCCAACTTTCTATTGTTCAAAGACAGGGTGTCATTACTTGTATACCAAAAGATAATAAATCTAGACACTTCATCAAAAACTGGCGCCCTATTTCTCTATTAAATATAGTTTACAAAATTGCTTCTGGAACGATAGCACGAAGGGTAAAAACAGTATTTCAAAAACTTATCAGCTCAGATCAGACAGGATTTTTGGCAGGTAGATATATAGGGGAAAATACTAGGCTCATTTATGACATAATGCACTATACTGAAGAAAATGACATACCTGGGATGTTACTTATGATAGATTTTGAAAAGTCATTTGACTCTGTCTCGTGGAAATTTATTGACGAAGTTTTTTAATTTTGGGAATAGCATTAGAAATTGGATTAAGGTTTTACATTGTAATGTTAGTTCTGCTATAAACCAAGGATGTAATCTTTCTCAATTTTTTAGTGTTAAAAGAGGCTGTCGTCAAGGCGACCCGATCGCACCGTATATTTTTATTCTTTGTGCGGAAATATTAGCAGTTCGGTTGAGAAATAACGAAAAAATTAAAGGGATATATGTTAACAATTTTCCAATTATTTTTTCTCAATATGCAGATGATAGTTCGCTTATATTAGATGGATCAAAGGAATCACTTAATGAATCTATAAAAGAATTGAATGCTTTTGCTAGAATAGCTGGTCTAAAAATAAATCTGAATAAAACACAAGTAGTATGGATAGGGAGTAGGAAATACAGTAATGACATTTTATTGCCAGAAGTAAATCTTCAGCGGGGTGCAGAACAGTTTAAGCTCCTTGGAGTAGAATTTCATGTTGATTTACACAGAATACCTAAACTTAACTTTGATAAAAAAAAAAAACTTGTTAAGCTGAAATCTATCATCAGTTCATGGAAAAGAAGATCTATTTCACCTATAGGTAAAATACATATCATAAAATCATTAATGGTATCCCAATTCAACCACTTGTTTATTTCATTACCTAATCCAAGTGAGAGTTTTATTCTTAAGCTTAATAGTATCCTGTATGAATTCCTTTGGAATGGAAAGACAGATAAAATTAAGCGAGATGTTGTTAAAAATTATAGAAAGGGAGGTCTGAATATGGTTCACTTATTGTCATTTATAGAATCTTTAAAATTAAGTTGGATAAGGAGGCTTCTTCAAAAACAAGGAAAATGGCAGGAAATATTAAAAACATATATCAATACAGACCTTCTTTTTAAGTGTGGTAGTAGATATATACCTGTATGTCAAAATTGAAGTACAAACTTGTTTTGGAAAGACGTTTTTAAAGCGTGGAGTAAACTTTCCTATAAAGAAGATCTTTTAAAGGAAAAGGAACCATCATTTCTAAAACAGCAGCTATGGTATAATGAGAGGTTAACTATAAACCAGAAGTGTTTTTTTATCCTGAATGGTATAGATGTGGAATTACTATTTTTAATGACATGATAAAAGATTTCAACACTAATACTTTCTATACACATGATGAATTTAATAACAAATACAATATAAATACAAATTTTGTGCAATATTATGGTATCTTATCAGCAATTAGAAGATATATAAATAGGAATAATATTGGGCATAATTTCAAAGTAGATTTAGAGTATCCAATTATGCCTCTTAATTTAGAAATCTTTTACAAAAACACTAAAGGAGCTAGGGACTTTTATGTAGTACTCTCTAGAAATAAGATTCCAACAGGTAGAAAGAAATGGGGGAAAACATTTGACATTAGCGACGAAAAATGGGGGAAAATATACAAAATTCCATTTCGAGTAACTACAAATACAAAACTTCAATGGCTCCAAGTAAGAATTTTCCATCACTTACTGACAACAAATGTATATCTTTGCAAATCTGGCCTTTCAAATAACCCTTTATGTGTTTTTTGTAATCAAGATAGGGAAACAATAGTGCATACACTGTGGGACTGTTCGATAGTACAAAATTTCCTCTACAGCTTTGAAACATTATTGGATGCTTTAATTATCCCTTTTTCTTTTAACAAGGAATCTTTCTTCTTTGGCATAGTATAACAGCCAGGAACAAGTAATAGACTAGATAATGAAATTTTAATTATGATCAGTAAATGCCTTAATTAATACCATAAAAGATCATTATTATGTTCAAAAATATATAGCATGTTGCAAAGGGGATCATTTTGTTAAAAAACTAGAAAAGGAATGGAAAAAATGGAACACCCTCCTAGAATTATAGATTAAAGATTATTAAAAGTTATTATCTTTGATTTCTGGTAAACACAATACAACCCCTCTGTCAGTTTCTTGATTTTTATTTCAAATTACTATATATATATTAATATTTGCAAATAGATGAGCTACAGCGCAAAATCAGGATTTATTTATTGATATATATATTTTTTTTTTCATCCTTTCCTGTTTTTCTTTCTCTGCCAGTCTCCTCTGTTTTTCTTCTTTTCCTGTTTCTCTTAATAAGTTAATATATGTGTATTTTTTTGTATGTTGCAAGCTAGTGTACATGTGAGCTGTGTGATGTCTGAGTGAATATGATATGCTATGAATGTAATCAATACCATATATTGCTGAAAAAGTCTGAATCTAAAGAAAATTAAAAAAAAAAACAAAATAAATAAAAAACAAAAACAAAAACAAAAAAAAAACACCAAAGAGAGATAACTCTTACAGTACACCTAACACTGATAAGCCCCCGTAACAAAGCATACAGAAGCGTGGACCGTCACAATATATAAAGCACAGCTGACTGCTACCGTATAACTAGTTATTTTCATGAGTCGGAAATTTGGCGATCTAAATTTAAAAGAATGTCTCTCATTATGTCACATATTAAATTTTCGCGATCACGTTAATGTTCTACGAAATAGCGAAAATAACATGCCTGCAATAATAACAGGCTCTACCGTATCTAGATGACTTTAGGAGGTTGCTTTAATGATATAAAGGTAGAGTTTACATATCAATCTTTCATTTCATATTTTGTCAAAATCTTTAAACAGGTCACGAAAAAAAATCCACATGTATCTCGTCGATATTGTAACAAAGAGTTTGATCAGAAGGCAATATATAATCAGAAAACAATCCGATTGGTAATTATAAAATATCATTTTTCTCATTGGGGAACCTGACATGGCTTCTTTGAATGGACTGATATTTACATAGCGGCGATAAAACACAAGACATTTACGTCTTGAGTCAGGAGTCTCTGTGTGAATTTTCTGTTTTGTTCTTATTTTGTAAGTTTCATCGTCTTTATGTCTGAATGAAGAATAAAAACTCTGTCAGCATTTTGCTTGCTGTTTCTTGTCCAATAAATATAGCTTTTGAGTATTTCAGAGACACAGCTACATACAACGAATACAATAAGATGTTTGTCTGTATTAGGACTAACAACCATCTCCTAAATGAACACAAAACATGTCTGTGTCAAAATCGATAGACACAGCAGAAAACAATTTTTCTTGTCTGTACACCTTGTCTGTACACATTGTCAGTACACTGATCTGTACACCAAGTCTGTGCATTGATCTGTACACCTTGTCTATATACCGATCTGTACACCTTGCCTGTGTACTGATCTGTTTACCTTGCCTGTGTACCTTGTCTGTATACTGATCTGTACACCTTGTCTCTGTACACTGATCTGTACACCTTGTCTGTGTACTGATCTGAACACCTTGTCTATATACTGATATGTACACCTTGTCTGTGTACCTTGTCGGTATACTGATCTGTACACCTTGTCTCTGTACTGATATGTCACCATCTCTGTATTCTGATATGTATATATTGTATGTGTACTGATCTGTACACCTTGTCTATATACTGATCTGTACACCTTGGCTGTATTCTGATCTGTACACCTTGTCTATATACTGATCTGTACACCTTGTCTGTATTCTTATATGTACACCTTGTCTGTATACTGATATGTACACCTTGTCTATATACTGATCTGTACACCTTGTCTGTATTCTTATATGTACACCTTGTCTGTATACTGATCTGTACACCTTGTCTGTACACTGATATGTACACCTTGTCGGTATATTAATCTGTACACGTTGTCTATATACTGATCTATAAACCTTGTCTGTATACTGATCTGTACACCCAGTCTATATACTGATCTGTACACCTTGTGATCTGTACACCTTGTCTCTATACACTGATCTGTACACCTTGTCTGTGTACTGATCTGAACACCTGTCTATATACTGATATGTACCTTTTCTGTACTGATATATCTCTGTATTCTGATATGTAACTGATCTGTACACCTTGGCTATATACTGCTCTGTACACCTTGTCGGTATACTGATCTGTACAACTTGCTGGTACACTGATCTGTACACCTTATCTCTGTACTTATCTGTACACCTTGTCTGTATTCTGATATGTATATCTTGTATGTGTACTGATATGTACACCTTGTTGGTATACTGATCTGTACATCTTGTCTTTGTACCTTGTCGGTATACTGATCTGTACACCTTGTTGGTACACTGTTCTGTACACCTTGTCTCTGTACTGATCTGTACACCTTGTCTGTATTCTGATCTGTACACCCTGTCTATATACTTATCTGTACACCTTGTCTCTGTACTGATTTGTACACTTTGACAAAGATCTATATAACTCATAACGTAATAACGTATATATGATAATGATTCACATTCAAATAAGCAGGTTACTTGAAGTAGATTTCTAAAACATAGTAATATTCTCTTTTACAGGTACCAGACGACCAATAGCACAAATGGCGGATGGCCTGTAGTGGGATGATGACGTCACTACTACTATGTCATACAGTATACTGTTACTCTATCTGCCTATGTAAAGAATATATAAAGAATGTTTATATAATGTTAATGATTAATGGTCAGTACAATAATTACACGTTTTAAAAATAAAAAGTAGTCTAGTGTCGCCAAGAAAAAAAATGGTTTTGTTTAAATGTCAATCGAATTAATGTATAACTAATCTTGAATCATAAGTAATAGGATATTTATGTGTATGACCTGTGGGTTTTTTCTTTCCATTGACAGGTATATTCACGCTTTGAGTAGGGCAATATTTCCTATTTGTAAAAGAATTATTCACAGATAAACGAAAATAGTAAATTGATCATCATAGGATTATATGATGGGTATTCGGGATGGTTGTTTATGTTTTCATTTCCTATAGTTGCGTCCCACTGATCAATATAATACACTTTTCTTTGTAAATCTTTAAATTCCTCGTACAATATCTGTTTATAAAGCATTCCAAGGTAATCTATCGGTCCCAAAAACATGAAATATGTGAAAGCATGGGGACCTTTGATGAGAACACGTGAATTAGGGGAACGTTTCAAAAGCCGAATTATAGCCTGTTTAGCACTCCGGAGAAGTTCCCTGTAATTTTGAGGGTTTGTTCTTGCCACGTGACTAAACCAATGTAACACAAGAATAACGCTTTTATTTCCTGGCAAATCGTCTATTCTAGAGGCAGCAGATCGCAGATTCTTCTTGTTTTGTTCATAGCTGAAGAACGGAATTCCGTGAGGGGCCCAATACAATTCAAGTGATTCAGTTCTGTTTCCAGCCTCGGAAAATTTTTGCCATGCTTTATCCGTCACTTCCTTTTTACCAACTAATATTGTTAACTTCAGTAGCTCTGCTATACGTTGAAACCAATTTCTTATAGTGGAGTCTCCTGTCATTAGTAACGGGCGATCCTTCAAGCACTTAGCATATGATTCTCTTTTCCATGGCATCAAAGTCTTGCATAGCAACGATCGCCATTTACCATTATAAAAGTACCCGGCCGGGGTGCTGATCTGCCACGTGACTTCACTCTTAATATCACTGCATGAAACCATTGGTTCTTGCCTAGCACCAGAATCTGAGGAGAGAAAGCGAAGGCAACTTATAATATAATTCTAAGTAATGCATATTTAAAGAGAAATTTGACCATTTGTGTGTCATTTTCCCCGTAGAAAAGTAATTTAATACATCAAGTGACCAATTGCGCCCGTCTTTTGTCCATCGTCGTGGATGTTACGTCGAAATAACAACCAAGAAGCCCAAGATGCTGCTATTGAGCTTGTAGCTGCGATAAACGGCTGCCAAGTTTCTTCAAATGAATGACCTTTACCCACTTTCAAGGTCACAGGGGTCAAATGTGTTGAAATTTTCCAACAACCTCTCCGTTTTAACCAAAAGGTCCTGGTTTCTGATACTGTGCCTTTAGCATCCTGGGATGAAGACCTACTAATGTGTTCAAAGGATTGACACTGACCTACCTTCAAGGTCTCAGAGGTTAAATGTGTTAAAATCTTCACACATCTGCTCAATTAAAAAGCCAAGGACGCTGACATTGGGTCAGTAGGATGCTGGAGTGGAGACTATAAAGTTATTGAAATGAATTACCTTGAAAGCCTTTCAAGGTCAAAAAGGTCACATGTGTGTTAAGCAGTAGACCAATTCCAATAACAAAAATGCTCAATGTACTGATATGGGTCTGTAGCATTATGGATTTAATGATTACAAAGTTTATCCAAATGAATGACCTACTTCTTAATAACCAAAAGGCTAGGGTGTTGATATTAGGCCTGTAGCATGCTACAGGACTACCAAATTAGTTTAAAGAAATGACCTTGGCTATATTTATTACAATAAATGCATGCAAGAATTGGAGAAAGCGTTATCTCCGAAAAAAATGGCTTTCGGTCTACAACAACAGGCTCATGTGCTTATACGGCTCCCTAAATTGTGTAATTGTTGTCATAATTGTAACATATGTAATAAAGATGATCCTGTTACATAACTTGAGCTAACTTGTACATGCAATACAAATATAAATCGTGCATAACATTAACTGTCATCCCATGTTAAGAATTCTAAGCATGTTTAAACTGAAATAAATTATGCTAAAAAATGTTATATTTTCTATATCAACATATTATCTATATCAACTTACTAAAACATATCTTATTGCCCCGCTCCCTTTCCTATGGGAAGTGTGAGATCCGATGCCATCAAATTCATAATTTTGAAAAAATCAGTTTTGGACTAGATATAGATGTAAAGAAGATTTTAAAAAATTGAAGTCAATTTGACCCCTTTGGGCCCTGGCCATCATGTATTCTTAAAATTTGTTTTTCTTACATAATCTTTAGTATACTTTACCCCCTCCCTAAGGAATAATGTGAGATCATGCATTCCCCAATTTCAGTAAAGCATCTATAATTCTAGGATAGTTTGGAATGTTTCCAATAGAAATCAAACAAATTACATCAAAGAGAAAAAACCACAATACCAAATATACTAACCCTACACCAAATATGCTAACCCTACATAAAATGTACTAACCCTACATGAAATATACCAACCCTACACCAAAACATACTAACCCTACACCTAATATACTAACTCTATATAAAATATACTAACCCTACACCTAATATACTAACCCTATATAAAATATACTAACCCTATATAAAATATCCTAACCCTACATAAAATATACTAACCCTATATAAAATATACTAACCCTACACCTAATATACTAACCCCATATAAAATATACTAATCCTACACCAAATATACTAACCCCATATAAAATATACTAACCCTATATAAAATATACTAACCCTATATAAAATATACTAACCCTATATAAAATATACTAATCCTACACCAAATATACTAACTCTATATAAAATATACTAATCCTACACCAAATATACTAACTCTATATAAAATATACTAACCCTACACCAAATATACTAACCCTATATAAAATATCCTAACCCTACATAAAATATACTAACCCTACATAAAATATACTAACCCTACATAAAATATACTAACCCTATATAAAATATACTAACCCTATATAAAATATACTAACTCTATATAAAATATACTAACCTACACCAAATATATAACCCTATATAAAATATAACTATATAAAATATATACTACACCAAATATACTAACCCTATATAAAATATACTAACCCTATATAAAACATACTAACCCTACATAACATATTCTGACTCTATATAACATATTCTGACTCTATATAGAATATAGTTTTGAAGGCTTTATGCAATCACTCTGACATACTTACGTGTGTAACATGAGGTCACATACATATAATTTACATGATACATGGCGTAAGATAATAAGTACAAAATTACAACATTTTCTGTAAATAATGATGTTTCACTTTTGCACAATTACATAGGAAAGGAGCACAACCGAGTACAGAGATAAACTCAATAATATGAATCTACAAATTTTGTGAACATTTTTACATTAATCAAACAAACATTTATTTTAATTTGACTTGGAAAAGTGAAATAATAGTTTGGTATATATTTCTCTCTTAGACAATTTACTGGTTCATTTGGCATTTAGATAAATAATGAAAGTCATTTCCAATGTCGGAATTATTCAAAGTACAGGTTGTCTCGTGACGAGAAATACCTAATCAGCTTCCCGTTTCTACAGGTAAATGTATTCTTTTAAAGAACGAAACTTACACATAATTTTCTTATCTTTAGTATTCAGCTTAATTTCTGAATTTTTATGCATTGATCATTCAGTCTATTTTCACCAGTGTCTTAATTTCATTTTTAGAAAAGGGACATGTAGTACCAGACATAATTTAGATCAGTTTGAAAAAAATTAGCATTTGTGAGCCATTTAAATGACATGGTTCCAATTTCTCGCAAAGTATACATTAACTTTGCTAGATCATTAAGATACCACCATTTCGGACAAGTCAATACAAGAGGAATACATGTAGTTTAAACAAACAGAACAAAACAAGAGCAAAACAATGATTTACCGCTAAAACTGATAAAGAAGATACAATAAAAAAGTATATAAATTTTGGATGTACATTACAAATATTTGTGTAAAACAAAAAATCTTTAAAAAGATGTTTATTTCACGGTCTTAGATAAATACATAGAATACATGTTTAATTGCTTTATTATTTAATATTACGATACTTTCCCTAAGACAAATTTTCGCTTATTATTTTCTCTCATGTACTTGATCAACCGGTATCCCTGACTGCATAGTAGTCCTATTGAACGTTTCCGGTAACTCTGAGGTCATAGGTCAACTGGATATAAAACACCACATCCGGGTTCTTCAGCAATGGCGATCGTTTGTGTTATGCTTAGTGTAAGTGACTTGAATTGACAAAAAAAATGACGTCCAGTACTGTAAACGAATTGATCTGATACTGAAGCAAATGTTTCTTATTTTCGCTCATGGAGTTTCATTGATTTTTTTTTATGAAAAAAACCCCATTTTCTTCGAAAGATTTGTACAAAAACATTTGACCCCGACGTTTAACTGCCAAGTGCTAGGCCTTTACGACATCAAAAGCATAGAAGTTTTTCTAGATGATTTCATTACCTCAATCATCGATTGTAGCCAGGAAAAAAAAACGAGTATGTATGTGTATTCTGGTCCCCAATCGACAATTAAGGTACAATTCAAATCATCTAGGCAAGTTGTTTGAAGCACAGGGATTTGTTAAAAACTTTAATTACGGGTCACAACCACACGTACATCGCCACCGGCAAAAAATGAAAAGGTAAAGTAAGTGCTGAAAAACTTCATTTTGAAAATTTGCGATACTGGCAGAGATCTCACATACTGACTAACTTCCTCCTTTGTGTATGTTAACGTGTGGCTGGCCGTACGTTTTGTTAACAATGCAAGCGCCTGTGGTTGGAGTTACCATTTAGGGTCAGAGTACCCAAATTGGAACACTTTCGATAAATCCGGTATAACACTTCTAATTTCATAATACAAATAAATGTAATGTTTACTCAATTAAATTTGAAGTAATTTTATGCATTTTGAGTAAATTTCATCTGCCTACTCACTGCCATTGCTCATAAACTCGAGTGAAATATTGAAAAAGTGAAACGGAAAAAAGAATGGGAATAGCACTACATGGAAAACTGCACATTCAGACATTTAGGAGCATTGTCAAAACATTTCAACATGAAGATTTTTTTTTCAAATATCTAAATTACTTTCATAAACTGCTGTTTATAATGAAGTGTTTAAATTTGGGTACTCGTGCCTATTAGAATGTCAATATGAGCTAGTCTGGTTGTTTTGTGGTCTATCACATATGGGTGATCTTGTGGTGGTGCAAATGAAAGCGCACTTGCCTTACACCAAGGCGGCCAGGGTTCGATTCCCCGATTGGACGTGAAAAGGTATGGGGTCACCTGCCCAGCCGCATTGGGTTTCATCCGGGTTCTCCGGTTTCCTCCCACACAAAGATCCCTTGTGCGCTAACATCCGGACCAGCAAGAGTGATTGATATCAATTTGTTTCATAATTGTTGAAAAATAAATAGTTTATATGTATAGCCACACGCACTGCACATAACTATCAAGAAAATGAAACAAAAGCAGAAAGTATGTATCCATGAAATATTAGCTGAAAGTTAGAAAATAAACAACTCAGTTAAAGATATTCACCAATCTTGGTACTTATTGTGTATTAATGAACCAATTATTTTTAAACAAGCGTACAAAGGAGATAAACTTCATAAAAATGTCTATTATTAGATTTTATTTTAGATGTTGATCACCTGTTGCTCATGCATGCACATTCATTTTACTTTTTAAGAGAATGATGTATAAATACTTGATTTTTAATACTTCAAATTAATATGTTTAACCAAAAAAATGTTGTTTGCCTGCATGGGCATATAGATCAAGTTCTAAAAATATTTTGGTTTTTTATAACATTTATACATTTTTATGATATTAATAGCTCCATGTGCTAGCAAATTATTATTTAGTGATGGATCCAGAATATCCAGATACAGTAATTTGCTTTGATCAAAAGTAAACCCCTAACACTAATTAAATTTGATCAAGTTTATTACAACAAGATAGTAACTCTAAAACCAATACATACAATACATGAAATAAAACACTAATAAACCATATAATAATACAGTACATACACATCTACTTACTTACATGTACAATACAACGTAGTTATTTTCTGCTACAGGTCTTTTTTTACATCATTAATTTTTAAAATTTTCACACCCGGGTTAAATAAGGGAAATATGATGTTTAAATTTGGTCAGTTTTCTGCAGTGTTGTTGACAGTTTTGACGTGTTATTTATTGTAAATACAACTGCCGACATTTTGTTTCTGCATTGAAATTGAAAGATTTATACCAGCTATCATGTCAGCAAGAATCTGCTGTGTTGTGTTTTTGGCTGCACCAACGGTGTCCCAGAACTGAAGAAATTGAAATCCAAAATATGTGAAACACATGGGTGATACTTTGGCACAGGATGTTATGTATTTGAACAACCGTTGTTTTCTTTTTGCTTTTCCAACCTTCCTAAAGGACAGCCATGCGAGAAATATATGGATAAAGAATGTTAACAGAGGTGGGATGGATGGTGCTATTTCCTGGACCATGGTGTAAGATATGTGTAAATATATAAATATAAATTATGATGAACAATATAAAAATATGTGACACAAAAGTTTCAGTGAAAAAAGTAAAAACAAAAAACAATGGATAAACATACAAATGTAAACGTAAAATCCGCAGGCCGCCATGTTTATCGCGACGGAATGTTTATATCCAGTTGACCTTTGACATGCATATATAATGACCTAAAACAAGATGGCGGACGTGTGTGTGTGCAATAGGACTATTAAGGGATTTTTGTTTTCATTGTGATCGTGATTTCAGATTTTTCTCCAGTACAGGTCGTCATAGGAAAAATATTGGAATACTTACTACTTAGGACAGTTACTCTTGATACTCTTTTCTTGAAATACTTGTATTTCCTGAAGTGAAAAAAATCATGGATTGCCTATTACCGCTGTAGTTATATTGAGGGAAAACTGCTCCTTTGCGGAACGTTTTATTCGAAACGGGTTTTTTTCATATTTTTGTTTTAGAAGTTTTGATAATGCATTTTCAAAATTGGTACTGAAAAAAATGGTTGAAGAGCAGCCATTTTTTATTTTGACAGGGAAGTTTTGTAATCGATATTTCCTAATAAGCGCCAGATATAATTCAAAGTAGACAAGAGAAAAGAAGACAAAAGAAATGGAAATGGAATTCTAGAAACATCCATCCTTTTGTCGTTTTAATGGAATTATCAGAACCAGTTAAACACTTGAAATGTGATATTCGAATAAACTTAATGGTTATCAACGTAAAATCAATTTTAATTACCATAAACTTATGTTTTAAAAGTAATATTCACTTACCAAAATAATGACTGGTGTTTTTCGCTGCATGGGTACTGAAGTGCTCGTTCATATACAATCCAATCTTCACAACTCAAATTGAAAGGTTTTCCACAGAAAAAAGACATATTGTAAATCTGGGCCGTAAAGTTACAGTATTCTATCACGTGAGGAATATTTGGTAAAACGCTACATAAAGTTGTCTCCGTCCTATTACCTTTCCGAAATCCTGCTTTAAGGAACATAATTAAACCATATTTATGCACAATATTCATGAAAATTCCAACGTGTTCCTTTGTATTTGCGATAGAAAACATCACTTCTGGTTTTCCAGCCCACATAGCTTTAACAACCCCTGTGTATGATCCGTCACCATGGTCAGTCACATGACCGGAAACCGATGCATTAACTGAAGGTTCTCGAAGCCACACCCGGAGTATATCACCTCCCATTTTAGACCTCTCTCCTCTGCCGTTGTACAACACAATATCGACTATTATGTCATCTCCAACGCTGACGTTGCTGCTTCTGACGGTTATTACTGAATTTGAAATGTTTACTAACGAATGGAAGTCCTTGTAATCTTTGAATTCCATATACGTGTTAATTCCATACAACGTATACACCGACATATTCACTTTTGGAATGAATTTTATTATGGAAGTTACATCTGAATTGCTTAGATTAGAAGCTTGTATTGGTATGGCCGAGGGTACATCAGACTTATATATTTCTTTTATGTCCGGGACCACTGCTGGGTCGAACCTGTAAAATACATACATAAATCTTATATAGAAGGGATAACAGATATTCCTCAAGAAGATGATACTCCCGGACACAATTAACTGCTGTCATACATGTACAGAAATATTACAGGTATAACATAGTGTTTCCTTGTTTATTTTATCAATATATACTAAACAAAAAAGAAAGGTAACACTACTTTATTCTGTGATTAATTAATTAACCCCTTCATAAATCCTTACCAATCATGTACGAATAAAGTAATTGATCAATTCTGATAAAACTGCAGTCATGGTTCATTATAAAATTTTGCGTTCAGTTGATTTTATTCGACTGTAAAGGACGTTGGTTACAAAGGTAACACCATCAGTAACGGGTATGGCCACCGTTTGCGAAGTAAACAGCATTGCAGTGTCGTCGCATGGAACTCGTAAACCGGCGGATAATTCGAGGAGAGATGTTGTTCCATTCAGCGATTAAGGCTTGGGCCAGCTCCTGCAAGTTTGACGGCTGATTTTGACGTTCTCTCACGCGTTGCCCAAGAACGTCCAAGACATGCTCAATCGGTGACAAATCAGGTGATTTAGATAGCCAATCTAACACCTGTACGTTATTTTGCTGCAAGAAAGTTCTGCTGACGCGACTGGTATGCGCTGGTGCGTTATCCTGTTGAAAAATGGCGCCAACGCCATGGCGTCCTAAGAATAGCAGAACCACTGGTCTTAAAATTTCGTCCCGATATCGAATACCGGTTAAATTGCCATTTAACACAAGAAGCCTGGTACGAGTCCCCCCACAAATACCACCCCAAACCATTACACTTCCGCCGCCAAAGCGGTCCGGTTCTGCGACGCAGCAGTTCGCAAAATGCTCACCTCGTCGCCTCAACACTCTGCGCCTTCCGTCACTGTGTTGCAGACAAAACCTGGACTCATCTGAAAACAGAACATTGTTCCATTGTCGTAAGGCCCAACGACGGTGAGCACGGGTCCAGTTACGCCGATTATTACGGTGACGTCGCAACAAATTGGGTCCAGTGTAGGGACGCCGCGCTTTCAGTTGGTAGGCCCTCATCCTATTGCGGACTGTTTGGGGTGACAGTTTCTACTGTGGTTACGAATCAATTGCGCAAGTGTATCAATGGTATACGACGGTCATCCCTGGCGGTCGTTTCACGGGGTCGGCAGCTACGGGGACGATCGGGCATAATGATAAAGATGCCCTTTCTCTCTGTATTTGTGACGGCCGGGGCATAATGATAAAATGATAGATAGCAAGATTACAGCCCTTTCTCTCTGTATTTGTGACAGCCGGGGCATAATGATAAAGGTGTGATTTCTAAGCCCTAAGGATCTAAGGAACAGTTGTTAGTTTGAATGTTTATGAAATTCAAGCGAAAAACCTCGTGCAGCTCTTTCGCTAATACAGACTTTCACGCTTGAATGATTTTGGTAACCCCCTTGGATTTTGTAATGTAAAACATTACCATTTTCTAATATTGCACAAACGTCATTTTGTTTTTCACTCATTTACAGGTATTCACCAAGGAAACATGATAACCTTTCTTTTTTTGTTGAGTATATGTTGTACGCAAATAATGAGAATAATAAGCCGCACAGTGCATGGTGTAGGCTTGTTAGTTAGAGACCCGTACACGCGTGATGTTTATTAGCGAAACGATGTGACAGTATTGCCGTTTCTGACATAACTACTGTATAATCATCGTAAAGCAAAATAAATGATTTAACAAATATACCCATATGCTCCTTAAATAGAGTATCAATATTAAAAAGTTGCTCAACGTTATTATGCATGAAAACATCTTCAAGATCATTCAAATATAAAGAAAATAAAAATGGGGAGAGATTTTCGCCTTATTTTACTTCGACACGGCGTGTGAAGAAATCAGTCATACCACTAGCAGTTTTTAGACACGATTTGGTATAAAGGTAAAAATTAATAATAACTTGATGTAATTTCCCAGTAATGTTATTTTTAACAACATTTGCCATAAACGAACCCTCCAAACAGTATCGAAAGCTTTTCTGAAATTAGTCCGGTGGCAGATACAATCAGGCGTGCTTCGCAGTCCGTACAAGGTTTTGTTTTGCTGTTTCTATATCTCTGATATGAGCTTTTTCAAACTCTGTATGATGCCACTCTGTCCTCTTTAGGCAATCCGAACAATATGCAAATGAAGGCCGCCATTACTGATGTTTTTATCTCTTTCTCAGTAACAATGTATCGAAATAATTTTGGTGTCTATCCCCATGTTTAAAGTATCGGATTAGGCCATTCCATTATTGATCACAACTGTATTTTCTGCTAAGAATAGACAATCAACTTCAGCGTGTATGTGAATCGTCAAAGAACACACCAGTCATGAACACGTCGGATGTGCTCATTCTGGCAGTGTACTTCCCCGTGACATACACAAAACATTATGCACGGCAGGTGAACTTTGTAGCATCCATACATTGCTGTCGAACAAGGATTATTCATACCACAACTACACCTTCTCATTTCCAGCACCTCCGGTGGAGCAACACTGACGTCTGGTTGCACTGTTAGTGGGGTCAAGCATCTGGTACGGTCGTCACGTACCCATCTTAAGCTCTGCAGCCTTTGTTACGTTTTTTCTGTCTATCCTTCTTGGCCAGAACTCTCCCCGGACCTCAGACATGTTCGACTTGACCGTTCCTTTGACCCCGTAGCATGCAGCCATGAATGCTGTTGCTTCTTGAATGATGTCACCCATGTCCGCAGATACTACACCCAATTTCTGCAGTGCTATACCACTCTTGAGAACTTTGATAACTGTGCTTTTTCCTATTCCGAAGCACTGAGCGACAGTGTCATAGTCTGAAAGGACATGAGCGGCTGGCAGTTGTGTGAACAAGTGTCCATTTTCATTTGCAGTGGGCCCCAATGTCTAAAGTAACTCGTTCAGCTCTTTGTCCTTCCATTGTAAGACTACAAGTTAAAATCTGGAGGGTTGTGACTCTACCGCTTAAGGTTTTTGTAACAATGTTTCCGATGAGAGCGGCTGGTAAAGTAAGGTCCAATTTTTTGGAAAGCTTTGACAGCAATGATAACACAGACACAGAATGTCCATATTGACTCTGGCATGATACTCCTTTCATCAACTAATGTTTTCTTTACATCATTTACAATCTGGTTGGCAATTTTTTTTCAATCCTGTTTCAACATCATCTTCATCACTGCTCTGCACTAGCCTCAACAAACTTGATGCTTTACTTCGAAATATAGTATTTTTAAGGGCTCCGACCTGTTTTACAAGATATAGCTGACTACAAGTTTGACACCCTCAAGGATTTTGACCAGCTGTGTCAGTCCATACGTCGCATTGTGAATTCGAGAGGATTATTACCTGCTAAGAAGGGATTTACTTCATCACAGTCTCAACTCAAGATAATGACTGCTGCTACACCATCTCCAACTGACAGTAACTCGGACATGTCAGAGTTGAGGGGTATGATGCAGCAGTTTATTTCGCGCTTTGGCAAGTTCGAAAGTAAGAAAAAAAAATCGAAGACCTCAGCATCTTCCAATAGGCAACAAGACATAGTAGTGATCAACATGGTAGGCATCAACGGCGTGGCAGCAATTACTACCAGACAGAATATCCAGAGTCTACATACTTCTGTGACAAAACCGATTTCAGCCTGGTGGTGGGCCCCAGTCCAATCGGGGGGTGGGGGTGAGGTCAACATCATCAGGATGCAATGAGAAATCTTTGGCCAGGGTGTGTTACCGTTGCTGACAGTATGGCCATTTACGTATTGGATGTCGGGTCATCATGGACTACAGCTGACGTCATCATTTAAACTAGAGGAAACCTGTGGTGGAGGCGTGCCCGTAGGCTACAGGAGGAAACGCCAAATATGTAAATATATATTTATATATACTGCCATGGACAGACTTAATGAAAAGCACTTTTGGACACACGAGCCGCTGTTTCAAGTGTCACGGAGAACTTATACCGGTTTCATCTAAGTGGATTTACACTACATCCTCTTAAGGATGGAGCATTGAAGAAACAGGTGGCAGGTGGCAAATTGCTACCCTACCTGGATTATGTGGAAGTTGGGATTAGAGTGGACAAGCATTATATGGATGAAGATTCGAAGAGCCGACACGGAGTTCAACAATTTAGTTCCTGTGTTACTTGTTGTATCCGACACGGAGTTAAACAATTTAGTTCTTGTGGTACTTGTTGTACCCGACATGGAATTCAACAATTTAGTTCCTGTGTTACTTGTTGTATCCGACACGGAGTTAAACAATTTAGTTCTTGTGGTACTTGTTGTACCCGACATGGAATTCAACAATTTAGTTCCTGTGTTACTTGTTGTACCCGACACGGAGTTCAACAATTTAGTTCCTGTGTTACTTGTTGTACCCGACACGGAATTCAACAATTTAGTTCCTGTGTTACTTGTACCCGACACGGAGTTCAACAATTTAGTTCCTGTGTTACTTGTTGTACCCGACACGGAGTTCAACAATTTAGTTCCTGTGTTACTTGTTGTAACCGACACGGAGTTCAACAATTTAGTTCCTTTGTTACTTGTTGTACCCGACACGGAGTTCAACAATTTAGTTCCTATGTTACTTGTTGTACCCGACACGGAGTTCAACAATTTAGTTCCTATGTTACTTGTTGTACCTGACACGGAATTCAACAATTTTGTTCCTGTGTTACTTGTTGTATCCGACACGGAGTTCAACAATTCAGTTCCTGTGTTACTTGTTGTACCCGACACGGAGTTCAACAATTTAGTTCCTGTGTTACTTGGAACTAATGTTTTGTCTTATTTGATGCAGCAGTGTGAGGAATGGTTTGATTTTTGCAGGAAGCACCGCTCACGACCCAATTGTATTTATCATTTAGTTGTATATCTGTAAGAGAAAGACAGCTGGTACATAACAATGATCAACTTGTGATAGTAAGAAGTGATGAAAATCGGAACATAGTGATTCCTCCAATCGGAAAGATGGACATTGCTTGTAAGCTGGATAAACAGATTCCATATTCGGAAGTCTGTGCTTTGCTGCATTCTACTTCAAACTCAGTTCTTCCAGAGGATCTAGGTGTTTCTCAAACTATTTGCATCTATACCTATTAGTATCAGCATAATGGCACTTTTTTGTCAATGTTTTAAATATTACTACCAGAACCGTTGTTTTGGCTCCCGTTCAGTTGTATGTGAGCTACAGTCCCTGTGTGTATCCAGCAGCAGCTGGCAGCCTGCGATACTAAGAAGGACGACCACAGCATATTAGACCAAGTTTCATTCTCATCGGTACTGGTTGATATACTTCGGAGAGGATCTGCAACAACTTCTGACATGTGGAGTCATCCGGAAATCTTATTCACCATGGGCATCTGGAGTAGTTCTTGTAAGGAAGCGTGATGGAAAATTACGCATGTGCATCGACTATCGTCAGACGAACAGCCAGAAAATCAAAGATGCACATGTCTTGCCGTTAATAGAGGATCTGTACTTGACATGAAGAGCGGCTACCATCAGGTAGAGATAGCTGAAGAGCACAAGGAGCGGACCGCATTAACTGTTGGACCGTCGGTTTGGCCAACGCTCCTGCTAAATGACAATGCTTGATGGAACAGTGCTTGGATAAGTTACATATGGTGGATTGTTTTATATACTTAAATGACCTAATCATATTCAGCAAGACCTTTGAGGAACTCATTGAAAAGTTAGACCGCGTGCTAACCAGAATTAGGAAGTGTGGAATTCAATAATCACGAAGAAATATACGTTCTCCCAGCAGAGGGTTAAGCACATCGGATTTATTATGTCTTCGGAGGGAATTGAGGCAGATCCTGATAAGATTCAGAAAATAGTTAATTGGAAAACACCCAGAAGACGTTCGCCGATTCTCAGGTTTTACTGGTAATTATCGGAAGTTTAAAAAGGATTTTTCACAGATTGCCAGACCTTTAACCGACATCATGCCCACTCCAGAGAAGAAATATAAGAGGACATATGAAATTGGTGTTGGAAATGGGGAACGGAGCAATAGGAGGCATTGGATTATTTAAAATCTGCCCTGACATCACCATCGATCCTCGCATACCCAGATTACACAAAGCCGTTTGAGCTGCACACAGACGCCTGTCACAAAGGACTTGGAGCGGTCATGTTCAAGACACAGGACAAAAAAACAAATGGTCATCGCATATACAGAAGATTTCTGACCAAGTCAGAAAAAAAATATCCAGTTTACAAGTTGGAATTCCTGGCTCTGAAGTGGGCTGTGACTGAAAAGTTTAAAGACTACCTCTATAACAATGAGTTCTAGATCTTGACTGACAACTTATGTGTTGACCAGCGCCAAACCAGATCCAACTGGACATCGTTGGCTAGCAGCCCCAGTAGCATTTAACTTAATTATTAAGAACCTTCCTGGGAAAGCCAATTTGATTTCTACTGTTGATACCAGAAATATACCGGATACTGTCAATAACAAATCTATATATAGAGTCGTATACGGTTACAATATTTTACTGCAATCACAATAAGATATGGTGTCACTCGAGAACGGACAGATTAGGGCCTATATATATAGTTCTTTCTGAGGAAATAGACAACTGTTACCTCCTCTCCTAGTTTATTTTGGCAGTCGTGCGGTTTTTGTTTTACCACGAACCACTACTACAGTCCATGCTTCTGTTACTGAAATGTATAATATTGACACGATTGGCATGCCTTTGATTCTAACTTCAGTATACCGATTTTACATGATTGATAGTGATGTGGTATTGTATTGAAATATGCATTTAGTAAAACTTTTTTTTTTGTTCAATCGTGAAAATATGTCGTGTGACAACTCGTGAAACAAAAATACTTTTTTTACTAACAATTGTCATTGTCAATTTAATTATTAGAAGTAAAATACATTGTTTATTTTGATAATTCAGAGTACCGTGATAAAAACCTTACACCAAACAATATTGATACCCCTTTTACAAGTATATAGATAAGAAGTTTTCTTTGCCACGTCTCTTTATGTCTAAAATTGGCATTGAAAAACTGAACAAATAGAACGTATCGATATACAAGTTGGTATAATGAAACTATTTATAAATCAACATACTAACAATTTGTATACACAAATCTGTATTTTCTTCATAGTACTTTTCATTTTTGTAGTCATGGATGTGCATATACGGGCAGAGTATAGAGACGTGTTCATGTAATTTTGACTTAATTAGAATAAATCGAGGAGCTTCTTAAATTTTCTTTTGCAAAGTTATATACTAAGATAAATATATTGAATCTAATTTCAATTAGGTTAGATTAACTTGATCTCAATGTTGATTTCCATATTTCCACATTATATGTAACACTTAACGATGGCATATTTTATTTTATATTGTTTATATTTCTATATTTTCCTTCATTATGGAAAATACATATTTCTCATTTACTATCTCGATCTGTCTCTCTTTATCTCTCTTTGTGACCTGTACTTTAATTCTTTATCTCCTCTCTAGAGATTTTCCCCGACAAATCAATACAACCCTGGTAATAACCTAAAAGTAATGACAAAGGTAGACCTAGATATAGATAGTAGTAATGTAGAATAATTTTTAATGTCAGAAAACATAACAATTGCTTTTGTTAATTGCCAGGGATTTGGGGACTATAAGAAAAGAAAAAGTGTCTTAGCATACATTAGAGATAAAAAATATGATATATACTGTCTACAAGATACTCTCGTCACAACATATCTAGATAACAGGATAAGAATGGGGATATGATTGAAATGTTAGAAATCATAGGTCAAATTCAAGAGGGTTAGCAACTTTGATCAATAATCTAAAAAAGATGGTTTGGAATCTACTGTTAGATACTTTTGATTTTAGACATACTAACAATCAAAATGCAAAAGATAAGTTGTTTAATATCATCAATGAATGTGATCTAGTTGACGCATGTAGGGAATTGGTGCCAGATACTAAAAGATTTACAAGGAGACGGGAAAACCCACAAAACATGCACGACTTGATTTTTTTCTAACTTCAAGAAACTTACTGTCAAATACTATAAATTGTACTATTGAATCAACTTACATATCAGACGATACTAACATTAAAATTGCAGGAATTTGAAAGAGATAAGTCTTTTGAAATTCAACAACTCTTTATTAAGTGATACAGATTATGGAAATCATTTGAAGATGAAAAGAAACAGTCAAGAAAACAATTAAAGATGTAAAGAAACAGTTAAGAAAACAATTAGAGATGTAAAGAAACAGTTAAGAAAACAATTAAAGATGTAAAGAAACAGTTAAGAAAACAATTAAAGATGTTAAGAAACAGTTAAGAAAGTAATTAAAGATGTAAAGAAGCAGTTAAGAAAACAATTAAAGATGTAAAGAAACAGTTAAGAAAGTAATTAAAGATGTAAAGAAACAGTGAAAAAAACAATTAAAGATGTAAAGAAACAGTGAAGAAAACAATTAAAGATGTAAAGAAACAGTGAAGAAAACAATTAAAGATGTAAAGAAACAGTTAAGAAAACAATTAAAGATGTAAAGAAACAGTGAAGAAAACAATTAAAGATGTAAAGAAACAGTTAAGAAAACAATTAAAAATGTAAAGATACAGGTAAGAAAACAATTAAAGATGTAATGAAACAGGTAAGAAAACAATTAAAAATGTAAAGATACAGGTAAGAAAACAATTAAAGATGTAAAGAAACAGGTAAGAAAACAATTAAAGATGTAAAGAAACAGTATGCAGTTCTCCAATATATAATGTAAGCCACTTAGATAATATAAACGAAAATGAAATACAATTTATTATTGAAGATCAATATTAACTCAAATTTACTGATTTCATAACTAATTTTAGATTATAGAAGTTTAAGTACTACAATGTTATTAAACACTGTTGGATAAAACAAAAACTGAAATAATTAAAGTATAGAGCATATAAGAAACTATGGTATAGATAGAACAGGTACATGATATATACAATTAACCGAGTCATATGGCCGACATACGAAGGAATTAAAAATATCGGTTTTTGGTAAATCAGTGGAAATGACTACAAATTTTTTTTTTAAAAAATACCTACCTCGGTAGGAAACAGGTTATCCATATTATGACTATTAGTGCACCACAGAAAAGTATCCTTCGAAAGTACACAGATTCGGTCACAGACATGTTAACTGTTATTACCTACAGCTTGGTAACGCTCAATAGCATAGAATAAAAATGAAGCGATTGAACATGTATAACGTGGCGAAGGCTCTACCTTCCATCGATTGGCGGATCCCTTTGTCGGGACCGTCTCGAAACATTTTTTGGCCACCTAAGTTAAATTTTGTGCATGTATTTATAAATTACTATATTTCTTTTACCTGTGTATTTACATGTAAGCATGTTCCCATACTGTTGACCAGGTATGGCAAACTGTTTTTAGTCAAGTGACCACCGGTATGACAGTTTTCTTCGTTAGTAGTGTTCCTTTGTTTGGTCAGACAGAACATGACTATTCCATCGTACAAACGCGTGTTTGACACTGTGCTCCTATATTTAAAGGCACTGTCACACTCTAGCGTATAAAGTCAGTGTATGAGGAACGTATCGAATATTTCGAAAAATTGTTTATACACACACCTTTTCAGCGTACGAGGTCGATTTTTGGTAATGACTGTTAGAGTAACGTGAGCCTAGCGACATCATTAAGGATCATGTTCATGTTGGATACCCCTCCTCCAAATCTTGACATGTGACTTTTTTGAGATCTGAGAGGAAATTAATAATATGCGTGTGTCCTTCACTATTTTGTGTTATTGATTTAAATGTGCAATACAAGTAAGTTAAAAGGTTAGATAGAGTTTATGTTCATGTTATGTGGGGCGACACCAATACTCCCTAGCTAATTACTAGACCTACTCACACCAGCTTAGCTACAGTCACACACATTTATGTATAACAGCTAAATATATGTATTTCCTCGCGGAATGGTTTGTTAAAGGCTGCCCAGTTTCTCCTTTGTCTTTGATGCCTACGTTAAAGCATAATCTGAATAATCAGCTTGCATGCATTTTAGAATTACCACAAGAAGGCAAATTGTGTAACTGTATACAGATCACGACACAGACTATTTGAGTCGACTTCTCTGTACACACTAACACTATAGTAATTTGATTTCTCTGTCATGGTAGGCATAAATACCGACAGTTCTGATTTCTCTGTCATTGTAGGCAGAAATACTCACAGTTTGTAATGAATGTAGTATGGATTCTTGGTCACTATAAGCTGATGTTTTTCACTGATAGACGACAACAATAAGAAAGCGCTTGAAAAGTAGTTAGCAGCCGGTGCATCCTCGGGTACACCTATGAACTCTCATCAGTGATATAACAATAATGTCAGTCTACAATTTCACAATATGGGCCGTTCTCAGTATCACATGCCTACATATCCTAGCCAGCAGGGCATGGGAGCTTCAAATTATTAATTTCTAGCGTCTACGCCTATTTCCAACGTTGATACTCTTACCAGCAAGCTCAGTAAATTGGATGTTGTTGCGAAATCTCTCATAGGTATAAAAGAAGTCTTCATTAACTATCAGAGTGAACGAGCTGGAAAATTTTCAACCCTTTTTAAACAAAACATTCGAGGATCACTGTAAAAATAACGTAAAACAGGATGTCTCATCGCTTCAGAAAACCATAGATTCTCTTAAGGATGATATGAATGAAATGTGCGGGAGAATATCCTTTTCTTTGGCGTTACTGAGAATGGGGGACCTGATTTTGAAATGGTCAATGGCGTTAGAACAACCTTAGAAGATTGTGACGGTAAAGTTGTCTGTGTTATCTAGGAGAAACTCGATATCAGAGAAGTTTTTGTGAAACGGACCCACAGGTTCGGTACTAAAGCTGAGGGTAAAACCAGGCACATTATTGCAAAGTTCTATAGGAGGGACCAAAAACATGATTCGGCAATTAACGTCACGAAAATTAAATTTGGATATCAAATTCTTGTCCTGGAACATCAATGCCGGACTAAACAATAAGCGAAAGTCTGCACATTTTTGTAATTATATCAATTAATTTTTTTTACAATATAAGGGTCTTGTCTCTGCCATCAAAACTCAAATGCATCAAATACTATCTCCATCCCCTCTATAATCTATCCCTGAATCTACGAATCTTTCTTGGAGACAAAAAAAGGTCAAGAAGGTTTTATGATACATTAATTAAATGTGACGTGTTACCAAAGAATGGAATAGTATATTTGATGACATAGATAAACAAACTTGGGATAAGTACTATCTTATGCCATTCTTTGTAACAACAAATACAAAACTTCAATGGTTCCAGTATAGGGTAATCCACCAGGCATTAGCAACAAACTCCCATTTTTTTAAAATTAGAGTAGTTATTTCCCGTCTTTGTGTGTTGTGTAACTCAGAGCAAGAAACAAGCTTTCATCTGCTTTGGGAATGTCAGGAAGTACAAAAACTATTACATAGTCTTGATATTTTATTAGAAACTCTACATATCCCTTTCTCACTTAATAAACAAACTTTTATTTTTGGTCTCCTTCATCACAACTCCCTTCCTGGTAACCGAGTACACAATGAAATAATAATTATTATTAAGCAGTATTTTTACAAGATGAGATGCTTACACCATTCACTAAACTTACAGGCCCTAATTAATACCATCAAAGATAATTACATGATACAAAAATATATAGCAAATGGTAAGAGTGATGAAGTAAAGCGTAAATCTGAGAATGAGTGAAAAAATGGGACAAATTAATACAGTTTTCATTAACATACTTCTTTCTATTATCCTTTTTTTAATTTTTAATTAATATATATAAACATATACATAACAGTCCTTGACAATACCGAATAATCATGTTTGAATTATAGTTTAACATTAAAGGTTTGAATTACTCTCGCTTATTTTTACCATCTCACCCAATAATCCTCTCCACTTTTCCTTCCTTCTCTTCAATTTCTTTTTCTTTAAGTTTCTTATCCCTTAAGTTCTATTTCTTCTCTCCATTTCTGTATGTAAATGTAGATCTATACATGGGTGCGTGTTACTAGAAATGTTTGCGATTATAAACATGATTAAATGTATACATGTTTATGGATCAGTCTGAGTGTACATAGTAATTATGAAAGCTTCAGCTTTGAGTGGATGATGATGATGATGATGATGATGATGATGATGACGATGATGATGGTGATGATGATGATGATATCATCATGATGATGATGATGATGATGATGATGATGATGATGATGATGATATTTTCCGAATGTCGAGTACCGAACGAGTATTTTTGTCTGTTGATAGTTTCTCTTCCTATGTTTACCCAAGAAAACTAGTCATGCGATCTCAAGGTGGCGGTATTCTTATATTGACAAAAGTTAATATGACAAATTTTGTAGATATAATTGAATCCGTGTGTGTTTCAGTTGTCTTGTTGAAGATATCTAATCGTCTAATTAGTAATCACAGGTATTTACATTAAGCATGTACTTACCTGCCCCCGTCAACTTCGGTTTATTAACATTTGTACAGTTGGGATTTATTTTTGAGCCTGAAAATAGTATTGGAAAATATTGTTCACTTGGTGATGTAATGCTGATGGATGATTTTAACAGTCAAACTGGTAATCAACTCGATTTTTCTATTAAGTGATGTAGTTCATTCCAGTATCTATGACCGTTTGTCAGATAATTTCAATTATAAATCCGATGAAGTATTTGATGGAAGAAATAACCCAGATGTTGTAATAAATATCTTGGGTAATCGTCCGATCGAATTATGTAAATCTTGTAATATCCGTAGATATAATGGATGAGACAGACACGGATTTTCAAATTATTTTACTTATTTTGGGCATAATGGTATGATTAATGTTGATTATAGTATATATAATGACGCCACTGTTTAACAATTATCATTTCCATCTTCAACGTCCTTTCAGGTCATGCTTCGTTGCACATTCAGCTGAATTCCAGATTGACTCTTCAAAATGTTTTGTCTGTAAATATAAATGATTTACAGAATGCTATTGTGGAACCAGAATCTTTTACTCAAGGCGATATCGATAATAGTGTTAGTAACATTACTGGTGTATTACTTTGTACCATGAAGTCATTTATTGTAGATGTACCTCGTAATAGCAACTTTGATAAAGAGTGTAGTATTAATACCGTGGATATAAACACTGACAAACCTTGATTCGCTGAGGAGTTAAATCCCTTTATGTATCCTATAAACATGCATTTTATACATTCAATAAGAACAAAACTTGTCAACCATACTATTTTGATTGAGAAGAAACGGAGGTATGAGCTAAATCAATCCGCTAAAAATAGAAAATATACAAGACATGAAGGTGACCTTATGACATGTATGAAGAAAACAAACAATCCTAAGCAATTTCATAAAATGTTTATCTCTCTAGAATCTAAAAACAATGATATGGATATAACCAAACTATGTGAACATTTTAAAACATTATCCAAGTACGATAACTCTGATGAAGGGTCTGAGACGACGCGTGAACATGTTGATGCTATACCTGTATAGGATTAACTGGATGCTACAATTACTGTTGATGAAATAAATAATGCTATAAAGAATTTAAAAAGAGGCAAGTCTCTTGGTCTAGATGGTATCATAATTAATATTTTTTGGTATGTACGGATGTGTTATTGCCTATTTTGTGCACACTTTTTATCAGGCGTTTTAGAATCTTGATTTTTTCCCTGCTGACTGGTCAATTGCTGTAATCACCCCTGTACGTAAAAAAGGAGTTTTGTCTGGTCCAAATAAGTTTAGAATAAGTATTGTTAGATATTTAGGAAAATTGTTTATATCTATATTGAATATCAGATTACTGAAATGGTCTCAAATGTATGATATATCTGATGCTCAATTTGGATTAGACCTGGTTTTAGTACTTTCAATGTTTCTTTTTTTAAATTCTACAATATCCAAATCTTTGAATGATATAAAGATATTATACTACTGCTTTGCAAAGCTTTTGATAAAGTTAGTATAGAGTAAATATCTGGTATAAACTCTCATAGCTTGGAATGAGCGGAAAACTTCTTAAAGTAACGTTTTCTGAGCAGCTTTTCGAGGTTGGTTTCCGCTAGCTCACACAACTGACAGGACTCGGTTGTAAGCTGCTTTGAAAGTGTACAACTATTGTACATAAACATGACTGCGGTATTTTACCTGTATCCTCAGCGTTTTTGTGTGTACAATGCACGAGGATAAAGATGGCACCTTACATGTGAAATTAACTGCATGGTAATATTTCTGATAGTAAAGGGGTCTTTTATTTTCTTTGAATGTAAAAATTGTTTGAAACGGAAAAAAACGTACGTTGACTGAATTGTGTATCGGCACAACGACACTACGTACCACCATGTAAACAGTGTAAACTTAGAACGTGAATTAAGATGAGTCATTTTATCAGCAATATTTCGATTTGTTTATCTAAGAAACGAACGCTAGTACAATACTGTGAAATAAAAACGTCTCTGTTTGGCTCTACCCGCAGATATTCTCACGAACGTATTCAATAGGAGAGTGTTTACCAAATAGGGTATCACATATAGGTCAATGTCTTCATTTGAGCGTTTGTGATTTTGCTGGCATATTGACTGTCGTTAATCGTTAATCATAGGTGACACTAGTCTATTGTGGAGTAAAGGTAACGGCAGCTATCACAACGGTATGAAAAATGTTTTAAATTTATCATCTATCACAACGGTATGAAAGCTGTATTATACTTATGAGCTATCGCAACGGTATGAAAGTTGTCTTAGACTTGTCAACTTGTGTTGAAGCTCATCAATATACACACAGAAGGCGTTAACTAGTGGGTATAACGTCGAAGAGAGGACAACATTGTACACAAGAAATTACTAAAGACAGGTGTAACTGTCATAACAACGTTTAATTGGGTGATTATCATTCGTGTGTCTGTTTATTTACTTTCTTAATCCAACAAGAAAGTACTTTTTATGCAACACTGTTGATTTTGTAAATTTTGGGTCCCAATGTCTTAATATAAACACGGTTTGTTATAAATTGGATCATTTGCCTCAAGTACATATATACAAAAACATGTACATACGAATATCATTTAATTTGAAAACGTGACCATGATTATCGCCAATAATAAAGAATATGAATTATTCATGTATGAATCATGACATTTTACAAAACAATTATTTCTTTATGCTTTGTTATGCCACTGATAAGGCAGAAGAAAGATATGACGGTTTTAATTAAAGTCGTTTTTTAAGTGAGGCCGTTTTGAGTCGGATACCTAAATACCTAGGTTCACGCAGATATAGGCAACACTAGTGAGTTACGGGTATTTCAATATTGGATAAAGGTCATAGTAATTGTACAAGTTATATGTGTGGGATTTAATTCAGGCGAGTACAGGTATCACAAGTAAAATTGCTTTGTAAACATTGCTGTATTTGATTAATACAAATGTTAAACATCATCTCATCATTTACGTTTTTGAGTGTTTGAAAACACTTCTTCTCGATTCTCCAAGCTATGTACACACGTGTCCCGAGTCATAACTTGGTCATTTTTAGCTCGACATGAAGGGTTTTTTCTGCTTTTTCCTTTAAATGATATATCTTTCTCGTTAACATAAACTGCCTAACGTTGTGATATTTGGATGGTATATTGCTAAAACAAAGATCAACAATTTTGCACACAAAAATATCTTGACTCATATTCAAGGTAACAGGGATCAAATTGGTTAAAACCTTTCAAACGCCATCTCATTTACCAAGACTTTGGCGGTGAAGTATGTGATATGTTATATTTAAATAATGATATACCAGGTTACTGGTGCATGCCTATTGGATCTCTTGTTTCATAGATAATCTGAAATTAAGTGATGTATATCAGCACATTATAAACACATTAATTACATGGTTTTCGATTATAACTTTATCAAGTATTTTAAGTAATATAGTTTGAAGACTCTGCTTTCGTGACTATTACGTAATACCCCTGTCTAAAAATATTATTATGAAACTTGCTACATAAGAGTACCATCATACCAACGGTCCTGGTTAGGTCCAGATTAGGAAATCTAACCTTTTATATTTTACTGAGACGGTCCTGGTTAGGGCCAGATCAGGAAACCTAACCTTGTTTATTTTACTGAGACGGTCCTGGTTAGGGTCAGATCAGGAAATTTAACCTGGTATATTTTACCGTCACTGTCCTGGTAAGGGTCAGATCAGCAAATCTAACCATGCTTTTTTTACTGAGAGGGTCCTGGTTAGGGTCAGCCTAGACCAGGAAATCTAACCTTGTGTATTTTACCGAGACGGTCCTGATTAGGGCCAGCCTAGATTAGGAAATCTAACCTTGTATATTTTACCAAGACGGTCTTGGTTAGGGCCAGCCTGGATCAGGAAATCTAACCTTGTATATTTTACCAAGACGGTCTTGGTTAGGGCCAGTCTAGATTAGGAAATCTAACCTTGTATATTTTACCAAGACGGTCTTAGTTAGGGCCAGCCTAGATCAGGAAATCTAACCTTGTATATTTTACCAAGACGGTCTTGGTTAGGGCCAGCCTAGATTAGGAAATCTAACCTTGTATATTTTACCAAGACGGTCTTGGTTAGGGCCAGCCTAGATCAGGAAATCTAACCTTGTATATTTTACCAAGACGGTCTTGGTTAGGGCCAGCCTAGATAAGGAAATCTAACCTTGTATATTTTACCAAGACGTCTTGGTTAGGGCCAGTCTAAATAAGGAAATCTAACCTTGTATATTTTACCAAGACGTCTTGGTTAGGGCCAGTCTAGATAAGGAAATCTAACATTGTATATTTTACCAAGACGTCTTGGTTAGGGCCAGTCTAGATAAGGAAATCTAACATTGTATATTTTACCAAGACGTCTTGGTTAGGGCCAGTCTAGATCAGGAAATCTAACCTTGTATATTTTACCAAGACGTCTTGGTTAGGGCCAGCCTAGATCAGGAAATCTAACCTTGTATATTAACAGGGTCCAAAACTATATCTATAAAGAATTACGTGTAAGTTTTCCTTTTTAATACAGAATTTCGTGTGTATCTTCTTTTTTAATACAAAATTACGTGTATATCTTCTTTTTTAATACAAAATTACGTGTATATCTTCTTTTTAACACATTTTGATGAAAACGAATTTTAAATCTGAGATTCGATGTATGTTACCCACATCTAAGTCAGTAAAATATTACTCTTTCCACTGACGTGTAACACATGTTATGTGATAGCTGTTTTGAAGCTGAGTTAAAGGGATTCAGTGTCTGATTTCGCTGCCAAATGAGTGTCCGACAAACTCAAGTCTGACAATTTAACGATGAAAAATATCTCGAACGGCTTAGTGGCAATCACAAGTTTTCCAAAAATGTGTCGTTTCACTAGTCCAACTGAGTTACTTGTTATTAGTGTGAGTGTATTTCCAGGCGAGGCTGATACCTATGTCGTATGTGCTTTGGATACAACCAAATCTTTCCAACATAGATTGGTGATAGTGGTCTTATCTACGGGAAATATTACATGCGACCTCGTGGATTGTAGTCACACTCTGATAGTACCGTATTCTTATTCTAACCAAATCATTCAACTACATACATTCCTAGAGGACCTCTTAATAAAAAAAAATAGTGTGACGCGAAAAACCATATAGCAGAGGAAGGTATTTCCAGTCCATAGCTGTCTGCAGTCATAAGACGCATGTTTAGAGGCAATGTCAGGATAATATTTTTCATCTCTTAACGCAATTAGCAATTCGATCCATTAAAAAAGCGTTGCTTAAAATCAGTCTGTTTTTAATACAAAAAGATAATTGTTCATAACTCTGAGTTTCTATTTTGTGATTATCTTTCACAGCGTTAAACAAAACGTTGTCAACTGCAAAATATCATTAGATGTACCATATCCATCGTTATCATGATAAATAATCCGGAAAACTTAAACATTGACAATCAGTTCAGTATATCGGTCAGTTCTGGGTGACATTGAAGTTATCCCTTATCTATATAAAAGGTCGCGTTTCACGTGAATATTGTACCATTTATAGACAGTGGTAGCAGTTCGTTATGAAATTCTACAAATAAAAGGAAATTTCCAGGTTGATCAGTCTTTAGAACAATCTTGTGGTGCCATCAGATCACAATGCTTTATCTAGTGTTAATAGCTGTTGTTGGACTTACACAAGTAAGTATATATTTATGTATGTTCAATCCTTTTTACAAAAGGATCATAATTTTAAATATTAAACTTCTCTTACGAGTTTCTATCTACAAAAGATAGAAAAAAAATTGTCATACTAAACGCCACACAGGTTTTTATATTTCTTGTAGATAAAGCTTCTTGAGAAAGTACGTGTAGAATAGCGAGGTTAAAAATTATCTGACATATGTATACGAAGGCGACGGTCTAATTTGTCTGATAGTAGGTCATCACTTCTATATCTTCTGTATCTCTTTAACACTGTCGTTTCCTTATTGTTCTTCACCTTACTGCAATGTGTTTGTTCCTGAAAGTAACTGGTCTCATTAAAAATTAATACATTTCACAAAACAAATTCTTCTTAGTAAGTCAAGGCTATTGAATATTGTTATAAAACGAATTCTTCTCAATAATTCAAGGCCATTGAATATTGTTATAAAACGAATTCTTCTCAATAATTCAAGGCCATTGAATATTGTTATAAAACGAATACTTCTTAATAGTTCAAGGCCATTGAATATTGTTATAAAACAAATACTTCTCAGTAATTCCAGGCCATTGAATATTGTTATTAAATGAATACTTCTATCTTAGCTAAGTTCTCAATGTAAACGGGTTTCAGTTTGATGGCCTATTAAACATTTTTCCGACTTTTCATTTTCTCGAACTTCTCTTAAGAGGTAATAGTTATGTTTGTCTTCAGTGATGAATAGCTTGTGATTAAATCACTAGAGCTCTGCGAGTACACGAAAAATTTATATATTTCACGTGACAGATACTTTATGATTCACAAAATGTATTGTTTATACTTTGATGACTTTAACTATTTGGACTTGATTTAAACAAGGCCAACACGCTGCCCCCGCCACTGACGGGGACACTAGCGCCACCTATGATGACGTCGATGGCACCTCACAATGTTGGTACCCGCAGCACACATAAGCACCATCACTCCACAGTTAACCACCACACAACAGTGAAACATCACGGACACCACCACACAACAGTGAAACATCACGGACACCACCACACAACACCTCCACCTACCGTAGATAGTAATGAATTTGACACGGCAACATTCTACTATGATTCGTTATCGGTAAGTCAGGCTCACTATGAAAAACTATAATTTCAAATGCAAACGTTTTAACAATAATTAAGTGTTGGTGAAGGTTATCATCTTGTATGTATTATTTTACGTAAATGTAATTACATAATCAAAAACGGATGTTGATTCTAAAAGATTTTTCTAAAAATGTACCTTACAATACATGTTTTCAATATGACCCAAAATCAGAATCGTCATTGATGCCAATTATGAAATTATAATTATCAAGAGATTATCATTTAACAATTATTGTTTTTATAAGCATCTATCAAAATATTTTGTACAAGTTTTATTAAGCATATTTTAAATATCTTCTTCGCCGATTCACTGCAACTTTGTAAACGCATTTATCAATTCATCATCAACGACTGGTCGCTGGATAGGTTTTACTGACATCTTATTAAATATCCGCTACGCCGAAACACCCTTTTTTACATTCTTCTCTTAAATATACACTAGACAAGTCACTGAAAATATCTTCATGTGCATCAACTAGTATAAAATATCTACTGTACTAAATCACTGAAAATGCTCAAGGACTGTATTAGTTTTCATATGTACCTATCACAATATCATCAAACGACGAATCACACAATACCTATGCTGTATCGTATCATCATTAATTGCATCTAATTGCTATATTCTGGAAAAAGACCAGTGGAAAGTGACACATTCGTTACCACTTCATTACTGCTACTATTTAGACGTCACAAAACTATCATTCCTCATTTGTACATTGTACAGCACACGATGGTGATGCACCTAGGAGCTTGTTACCTAATGGAACTAAACACTACCCAACAACACATGGTACACACACAACGTGGACTCAAGTCTATTGAGGTAATGTTGAGAAGTGACCCTGAAGAGATCGCTCTATCATCATGATCATTCCTGTAAGGAAGTGACATTTCTTATATACGAACACTAGAAACGGAAGTACTTTGGAACTATTACTTATCATAAAATTTGATAACCTGTTTAAGTGCTTTTAAATATTGATTCAGAATTCGACAAAATGTAAAATTTATCATTTTAATTGATTTATTTGCAGTACACACTGATGAAGTATGCTGTTCAAGGTCATCGAACACACATGACACATGATCAAGTTGTGGCAATGAGCGTTCACTTGTCACACATGTGTCCCGGCCAAAACAATTTTCTCGTCCATCACGTGACACATCATCAACACAGCACTGTCCCAACCACAACAGGTTGGTAATTTCCAGTTTCACGACGTCACTTCCAAGAAGCTAAGAATGGAAAAATGGACAATCCCATTTTCATCATTTCGTGTTTTGAACGAATTGTACAAAAAATGCACGAGTTAATCTATAATTAGATACAGTGTATATCATTTATGAATTAAAAATTGAACTGCACATCTCAGCTGGCTCGTCCTTCTGTAACGCGTCAGTGATATAAAAGTAGAGTAAATCATTTAAATTATATATTACAATATATGATGAGGTGCCCGAATCCACAAATTTGTTCAGTGTTGGATGATTTAGATGAAGAACATCAATCATTTGTGATGATCAACAAACAGTAATATTTGTCTATATACGTATATACATGGCATACAGGTTTACAGGTACCAACTACAATCTCAAAGTAATTACATCAATATTTCTAAATGTACCTTTAGATACAGTATGCAAATGTTATTTTACAAATTCAGTGTTAACTAAAGTGTACAAAATTCTTTATATATACAAATTTAGCATTAGATTCGTATTTAGCATTAGTTTCTGTATTTAAAAGGTACTTTATATATAAATTTAGCATAAGATTCTGTACTTAAAATTTACTTTATATGCAAATTTAGCAATAGATTCTGTATTTAAAAGGTACTTTATATACAAATTTAGCATTAGATTCTGTATTTAAAATTTACTTTATATACGAATTTAACAATATATTTTGTATTAAAATTTACTTTATATACTAATTTAGCATTAGATTCTGTATTTAAAATCTACTTTATATACTAATTTAGCATTAGATTCTGTATTTAAAAGCTACTTTATATACAAATTTAGCCTTAAATTCTGTGTTTAAAAGTTACTTTATATACAAAAGTATTAGATACAGAAGATGTACAACTTACTTTATCCACAAATGAAGTATTGTATAGAGGATAAAGAATGATTTCTATCGTACTTCCGCTTATTCAACTCATTACGAACAGGTGTTTTTACATGAACGTTGTTATATTGTGATTATTTGTGTCAACTGCTGAAAATATATACATGTATTATTTATTTGACCTTGTCCGAAGATTTTTTACTGTCCATCCGCGATCTTTGTCGTGGTCATCAGTGAGAATTATTCTCTATGTTCTGCGACCCGTGTAATGGATGGCAATAGGGCAAATTTATATCATTTACACCAGCACGCTGTCTGTGAATAAGATATTGATGGAAAGATAAAACAATTTTTTCACCAACGTCAACTCTTGCGGAATTTTTCAATGGTCTTCATTTTCAAAATGTGTATTCTACTTCATCGGCGACACCTTCCTTTTACAGTATGCCCAATGTAAATATCTAACGCCACGTTCCCTAATAAGAACAAGGTTAACAGCAACCGAAGACTAGAAAGCATAACAACCAACATGCAGCCAACACCATAACACGTGCAACCAACACCATAACACGTGCAACCAACACCATAACACGTGCAACCAACCAACACCATAACACGTGCAACCAACACCATAACACGTGCAACCAACACCATAACACGTGCAACCAACCAACACCATAACACGTGCAACCAACACCATAACACGTGCAACCAACCAACACCATAACAGGTGCAACCAACACCATAACACGTGCAACCAACACCATACCACGTGCAACCAACACCGTAACACGTGCAACTAACACCATAACACATGCAACCAACACCATAACACGTGCAACCAACCAACACCATAACACGTGCAACCAACACCATAACACGTGCAACAAACCAACACCATAACACGTGCAACCAACACCATAACACGTGTAACCAACACCATAACACGTGCAACCAACACCATAACACGTGCAACCAACCAACACCATAACACGTGCAACCAACACCATAACACGTGCAACCAACACCATAACACGTGCAACCAACCAACACCATAACACGTGCAACCAACACCATAACACGTGCAACCAACCAACACCATAACACGTGCAACCAACCAACACCATAACACGTGCAACCAACACCATAACACGTGCAACCAACACCATAACACGTGCAACCATTACCATAACACGTGCAACCAACCAACACCATAACACGTGCAACCAACACCATAACACGTGCAACCAACCAACACCATAACACGTGCAACCAACACCATAACACGTGCAACCAACCAACACCATAACACGTGCAACCAACCAACACCATAACACGTGCAACCAACACCATAACACGTGCAACCAACACCATAACACGTGCAACCATCACCATAACACGTGCAACCAACCAACACCATAACACGTGCAACCAACACCATAACACGTGCAACCAACCAACACCATAACACGTGCAACCAACACCATAACACGTGCAACCAACACCATAACACGTGCAACCAACACCATAACACGTGCAACCAACCAACACCATAACACGTGCAACTAACACCATAACACGTGCAACCAACACCATAACACGTGCAACCAACCAACACCATAACACGTGCAACCAACCAACACCATAACACGTGCAACCAACCAACACCATAACACGTGCAACCAACACCATAACACGTGCAACCAACCAACACCATAACACGTGCAACCAACACCATAACACGTGCAACCAACCA